>NW_017307047.1:495184-508783 GCF_000935625.1 Nanorana parkeri | reverse complement strand
ACAATGATGGAAGTAAAAAGAAGTGCTTTTTATAATTTTCCATGAATTGCATAGAATATAACATTATTTTTGCGTGACAACAACATCAAAAGAAAGCATAAGGGCTGGTTCACACCAGCGGCATTCAGTATTGTTGCCCAATGCAGTCCCAATGACAATCTCATGTTTAGTTTACTGATTTGTATTGAGATTGTAGTCCATCACAGGAATGAGCACGGAGCGGTGACTACATTACAACACACACAGGGACCATGGGGAACAAAAGTACCCACCCTCCAGAAGGAAGGACAGTGTCAGCACCAATTCAGAGATGATTTGAGGATCTACAGCCGAGATACACAAATAAGATGCATTTTTGTTAATAGTTGAGGTACTTGAATGCATTTTTAAGATTTAACTTGTGAATTTAGTGTAATTTTAATATCATAAATTATGACATAATAAAATATGTTATCTTCTTTGTTAAATATAGTGTGTTAATCTACTGATCTTTCTGACTCCCTGTCAAAGCAAAATTGTCCACTCATCTTTATGCTCTATTCTGGATCATCTAGGTGTTTGCAGGTTGTGGTATTTTTTAGTCTGAATATGTTTTTTTTTAAACATAATTGTGTAACGATATGTGTATGTGGCTCTCAAATGACTGCTTGTATTGTCCCTTGCATGATAAGGACAGCTAGCACCTCCCTGGTGACTCATAATTATGGCGTTTGTCCATTGCTGTGACCATCACTAAATATATTGTAGAAGTTTTGGTTGTCCCAGTATGCAAGTGTATGGGCAGCTTAAGGCTTCCATAGGAAGGATGTGGTGAGGCTCACACATACTAAACATATGACATTCTATGTAAATACTAGATGGGGACCCTCTCAGCGGCTCAACCAACCACCAGTTCTTCTTGCCTTTTTTTTTTTTTACTGCATGCGTACAGCTCATACGTCTTGGCTTGGTGGCTTGTCAGTGACCTGGATTCCAGCAGAGAGCCGTGAAGATTGAACGCAATAGAAGGACCCACATGTTAACCTTATCAATTAATTGCTGCATAGGTAGACTTTTAGGATTAGTCGGTGGACCCACACAAGGTTGGACAAAACTTTAATTTTATTCTTGGATAAGTTTTATATATATATTATACTCTAGAGAATGTCAAGATACCAGTATAAAACATATTTATTTTCCCATATCCCTATCTAGAATGTAAGCTTTATGGGACCTTTATCTACGGGACCTTGTTTTATTTTACATTCAGTTGTATGTTCCAGGCTTTTTAAACCATTTTTTAACCATCTTTCTATATTATTAATTTTTGTATATATCTCTTACTTTGTACAGCATCACAGGAGATGACGGCTCTATATAAATAAATCATATTAATAATAACAAAATTATGATTTTGATGTACGCATTGATGATTCGGTATATAATGAACAGTATTTGTATTGATGTTTTTTTCTCTTTTTCTTTTCTTTCAGTGTCGATAAGATGTCACTCTGCTACGTTTTGCTACTCCAGTTTGCCCTTCTTCCAGGTTTGTGACTCCACCTGTAATTTCCTATTGTTTCAGCATTGTTGGGATCGGTACCGACTGTTTTTAAAAAAATGTAGGCTCATAAAGGCTGGTTATAGTTGCCTGTGAACCAATGCAAGGCAAATGCACTGATTTTTTTTTTTTTTACATTTAAATATGTGAACTACATGCTAAAATGATGAAAGACTTTATGTTTTTATTTCTTTTACTCCTGTATGTAGTCCTGAGACTTTTTGGCAGCACTTTGCAGAGGCCAATGAACCATTAAATGTAGCTCCTGTCCCACGAAGGAGCTCACAATTTATTGTTCTTACCGCAGTCCCCCATACACACCCATTGTAGGGGCAATTTAGGGAAGAAGCCAGTTCACCTTCTCTTATATCTATGGTTTGTGAGCGGAATACACAGCACTTAAATTAAACCACAAAGACGGGCTTTAACCCTAATTCCAAAATAAAATATGTACAGTAAAAAAAATTGTTGTTTACATGCAGTCCTTAAATGCGGTGGCTGATTTTATTTTTTTTATTAGGGCTTTTTTTCCTTTTATCATTATTTTTTCCTTTCATCCTGGTGATTTTGCCAGTAATTCACCTCCTGTCCTAAGGGACAACCTAGGACAGGCCTACAGAAACTCCTTCCTGTCCACATATCCATACTTTAGATGGGCAGTTTCTGTAGTACAATGTACTTAATAAGAATGCAGCACTTGCAGAGAGTATGGGAAGTTGAGCTGGAGAGAGTCCAGAGAAGGGCAACAAAACTCATGAAGGGTCTGGAGGAACAAAGCTATGAGACAAAGTTACTAAATCTAAATATGTTCACGCTGGAAGTGAAGAGATTAAGAGGGGACATGATTTTGATGTACAAGATGTTTGGTGGTGATGGCAGCATCAGCAATAAACGTTTTACTCTAAACTCCATAACAAAGAACTAGAGGCCACCACCTAAAATTGGTGGAGAAAAGATTTAATCACAAGGGGCTTCTTTTCAGTTAGAGTCTGGAACTCGCTGCCACAAGCAGTGGTGTCAGCTGAGAGTATTGAATTATTCAAAAAGCAATTAGATACCTTCCTCAGAGACCGTAACATACAGGGGTACAGGTACTCTTAAAAACAGGATCACACAGGGACTCGTATACACGCATACCGATGCACAGTCACACACAAAGACTGAACTTGATGGACCTGTGTCTTTATTCAACCTCAAATACTATGTAAGTTATCAACTATCAAGATTTTTTGCAAGATGAACCTTTTCTTTTTTTTTTTTTGCACTTATCAAACAGATGTAACTAAATATTTACAACAATATATTTAACAGACCAAAAGGGACCAAATAAGAGAAGTGCATTGTTAAGGTTTATATACAGTGTAATATGTTTATTTAGTGGTCATCCAAGCACTAGATGGGTGTCCGTCTGTAGCACAGCTTGTACAGATTCCAGCTTGCTCAGAATTTGTATCTCTTATATGAGATGGCCAAGTTTTAGTACATAATACAAATTAAAATGTCAGTAGCACTGTATCCCTTAATTAAACATTGTGGTCCTTATGGTCAGACTGCTGCATCATTATAGACTGACTGATGCTTACAGTGGTGCGTCTTTTAAAGGGAACCAGTAGTAGCAGAAAAATAGAGGCTGCCGTTGCTGACCCCCTTGGGGAAATAATTATTCCTTTGCTGCCCGAATGGTTTCCTGACCTGGAACAAGCATGCAGATTAGAAAGTCAAATTGCAGTCTGAACTCCTGAGGGCATACTTGATATGGGTCATATACTGAAAAAGTACAAATGACCTTGCAACAGCCTGCTTGTCTTTAGAAAATCAACCCCTAAGAAAAAAGAGAAGAGACTTCCTGTTCATTGAGGTGTCAGTGGTCAGTAAGTGGTCAGTGGTGATTTTGTCAGGTAAAAACTGTATACGTTCTAAGAACAAATTCTGTAGCTTGAAAAAAAAAACAGTTATATTGAGTGAATGTTTCACGGCATAAAGCAAAGGTTTTAATCCCGCTGAAATATTTTGGGAATCTCAACTGATCTGACATTTTAGGTATGGTTGAATTTATGTGGAGTGAAGGATTCTGAAGATATACCAAAGTGCAGTTTAAAAATTAGATCAATTACTTTATCTTCCTTTGCCTTTGGTGGATTTCTATTTTTAGCTTTTTTTTCGTGACATTATTTAAATTCTATCACAACATCCTGAAGAAGAATTTGCCAGTGGGGTTCTCTTGTCGCTTAGGGAAAATATGCCCCTCCCCAACCTGTATTTAATAAATGTGGGAACTAGGATAATGTCTCAAAGACTACAGAATCACTCTGACATTTAGCCACTATATAAAAAGTTACAAATTCATTTTTATTGAATTTTGTATATAATTTTAAATTTTTGTTGAATTTAATTTTGTATTTATAGAGAATTTTATTTTTTAATGTTCATTGTTTTTACACTTTAAACAATTTTTTTGTGAAAATCATGCTTTTATCATATTTATAAATGGTAGGAAATCGAGATATAGGGGGTGATTTACTAACCTAAACACACGCACGCACCAGGTGCGTGTGATTTTTACACAGCAAAGCGTATTTATCAACCAAAAAGTCTCTATAAGCATATTTCCACTAATGCCATATATGGAAAAATCATGCACATGATGCATATATAATGCTGCTTCACAGTTTAGACAAAAATGGTTAGCTCATGCATTTACATTCCCGCATTCATCAACGCAAGCAACACAATGTAGAGCTAATTTACACAACATCACCTTGCAATTCAGGGCAGGGCTTTGCACAACACACCTGCTGGGTTTGTACACACTACAAAGGTGTTTAGATTCCACCCATAGATCATGCTGGGAGGGAACACACTACAGAGGTGTATACATGTTCGTGGTGTGTTTATAAGGTTAGTAAATCAACCCCATACTGTTCATCAGACCTTTATTCCTCCTGTTAGCCATTATTTTCAAAGGGAAACTGGTACCTTTGAAATGTCAAAGTAACTTGTTACAAACACATTTAAAAAAAAAAATAGATGGATTTTTATATCAGATCAAGAGCTGAGAGACTTTTATAAAAAGCTGCAAAATTTTGGAACAGAAAAAAGATTAACTGGTTAAATCAACTGAAAACAAAAATATGTGCCTGCAAATATATAAAAAAAAAAATTTAAAGGACAAAGTTTGTAATGGTCTTTGGAGGTAACTTTTAAAATTCATTACAAATACATTGTATACATTTAAAAAAGAAAAAAAAACATTTTGAATAGTAGATGGAATTTTTTCTTCTTCTTGTATGTATATGTAGAGTGAAAGAGAGATAGTGTTTTTTAATTGTTGGGTAAACTCTTTTTTTTTTTTTGCTAGCTACAGATTTGCATTATTTTTTCTGACAATAAAACAACCTCAAAACAAACCATTGGTGTTTTATTGTTGTAAAATAGATGATTCATAGATTGCATTCATTTCTTTTTTTCATTTTTTTTTTTTGCACGGCATCCAGACCGGCTTAGTGGTCTGCTCTAGCTAACAAGGCATCAGACTGCATTCTATTTACAAAGGTTTAACAGGTTTAATCAGTAACCACATTGCTGCTTCACTAGGAAACAAAGTATTAAAATGGAACATTAACTTCAAAGTAAACGTAAACACAATAACTAAAATCTTACAAAAATGTTAGTGTCATTTTAAAAGTTACTTTCAAAATGTTGTTTTGTATTTAGCAGCTGTTATTAATATTAAACCCGGTGATCCTGATAAAAAGGCCCTTTTGCATTATTTGTATACAAAATTATTTGTTCAATTAAACAGATTATTTGTATTTCTGTATGCCATTAAATCTTGTGTTAACTTTAATCACTTGAAGTCCTCGGTGTTTACACCCCCTTCCCATCCAGGCCATTGTTCAGTATTTAGCGCTGCGGTACTTTGACTGACATTTATTCCGTCATGCAACGCTGTACTGAAATACAGTGGTATTTAATCACCACTGGGGGTTTTATTTTTTATTATATTAAGGACAAATCACAGAAAATTTAAAAAAAACAAAAAACATTTCCCCCTATATTAAAGTATAAAGCATTTTTTTTTTTGTAAAATATAAGAAACGGGGTCACGTCGGGTAAAAAGAAACTAAACATGTCAAGCCTTAAAATTGCGCGCACGCGCGAAACCTCAAAAAACTACAATACCCAAAATTGGCCATAGGCGACGCTTTAAAAGCTTTTACCGCTCATCAGTTTAGTGATATCAGTGATTGATGACCCTAGAATTATTGCTCTCACTCCGACGTTTGTGGCGATATGTAACATGTGTACCGCAACTGTCATTTTCGCGCGCTGACGCATCTTTACGTTTATATGTGCATAAACGTGGGAGTGTGTTTTTTAATCATTCACAGTACGGAGGGAGATCAGCAAGGAGGAAGATGCTGATCTCCCTTCCATCTTCCTCCGGACGCCCTCCTGAGCCGGTCCCGGGCCGCAGATGGGCTAGCAGATCCCGGGAGTGAAGGTGAGAAGTCAGGAGCGGGGCGGCAGCACTCGTGCGGGGGATTGGGCGGGAGTATCAAAACTCAACATACCGTGTTTTTCTATTTTATTTTCGTCCGATGATCGAACCGTCGTCCGATTATCGCAAGGTTAAAAAAAAAAAGAAAAAAAACCTGGACGAATTGCGGTAATCGACCGCAGGTATTTTCGTTTGCGCATGCGCAGTGTTAATCATACGACTTTTGACGTACGGAAACGCCACCAACCTTGCGACAATTGTACGATCGACTGAAGTTTTCTCGATTATCGCAAGGTTAAAAAAAAAAAGAAAAAAAACCTGGACGAATTGCGGTAATCGACCGCAGGTATTTTCGTTTGCGCATGCGCAGTGTTAATCATACGACTTTTGACGTACGGAAACGCCACCAACCTTGCGAAAATTGTACGATCGACTGAAGTTTTCAAACATGCAGGAAAGACAAAAGTCGTACGATTGTACAGTACTGGCGGTTGCACACTCCCCATACACCTTGCAATTGTCGTGCAAAAAAGTCGATTGCATACGATAATCGTAAGGTGTATGGGCACCTTTACTTTTAATAACAAAGCAGTGCATAGAAAACAAACAAACATGCCTGGTCACATACAGATCAACCAGAGGGGTGGGTGCTGTGCCCTTCAATGAATGCAGATAAAGTATTTTAAAGTGAGTACAAAAAATACTGTTTTCTTTTCCGGCAGAAGGTTCAAAGTAGACAAAATCTGGAGCAGTTGTGCATGGCATCCAATCAGCTTCTATCTTTCATTTTCAAATCTTAACTGAGCAAACCGAAGAGAAAGGCTGATTGGTTGCCATGGGCAACTGCTCCAGATTTTGTCTGCTCCAGTTTTGATCAATTCTCCCCACTATGTCCGAATTGGAAGATTTCCCCTCATCTCTTGTTATGGGGACAGCTCTAAAATGTTGGGTTTCTCCTCACTTTCCGTCACAATGACAGAGGTCACCAGTACAATAAGAGGAGTGAACTTCCCCAATGGGGATAGAGACAGCATTAAAAACTTGGTTCTCAACTGGTAGGTCGTGACACCGTGTTCAGCGGGTCGCTGCATGCGTTCGACTTTTCTAGGTGAGAGACTCCTCTGCCACTCCCTAGCGCAGCACTCTCAGTTCTCGCATCAAGCAGCCATTCAAAATATGCTGCCCTGAGTGCCAGCTTGAGGTGGGATGGGGCTATGGCCGCGAGGGAGCTGTAGAGGTGCCTGAACCAATGTCACATTCTGGCTCCCGACACCTCTACAGGGCTCACAAGGTAGCAAGCATTGCACATATGGATGGAGCTCCGTCACAGCACAGCAGCCCACACTGGACCCCAGGCTGAACATCCACTCCAGTGTTCGTAAGGTAGGGAGTAGGGTGGACCTTAATGTTTTTTTGTTACAAAATTCTTTTTTTTTTGGAGTGTGTATGTTTGTATGAGAATGTCTCTAAATGTGTGAGATTGTGTATGTATGTCAGTGTTTGTGAGGGCCCGTTCACACTAGTACAGCACATTAATCTGTACCATGCACCTAAAATGCATTTCGGTGTGGGAAGTGTGTTGCGCTTACCATTGATTTGAATGGTACCCCAAACGCACCTCCCACCCACAGTTTGTACACCAGCACCAGAACGCGCGGTACCCTAATGGCGTGCGTTCCATTGCAGTGTGACTTGGGTCGAGACTTAATGACCAAGAACAAATGTGGGTCCTGAGGTTACACAGGTTAGGAACCACTGCTCTGACCATTCCCCATGTCGTCCAAAACTAAAAAAGATTTTGCCTTGTGGTACAATTGAATCAAAACCTACCTCCCAAAAACATCCCAAAAACCTACCTGTTTCAGCTTCAATCGTCTGACCTCATTCTGCACTTTTCTTATGCTGCTTGTTCCAAGTTCCACCATTCCATCACACTGAGCTGCCGCCATGGTAGACAGAATTCCATTATAATCTGCTGGCCATCTCACAGTGTGGAATTCCTGTCCGAGAGATGTTATGTGCGGTATTTGTATTCTTTAAAGTGATTCTGTCTTATGAGAAGAACGATCACAGGGTTCAAGAACACCATTGGTCATATAAAATCTTAAAGGAGAACTATGTGGTGAGTGCTTTTCACTCACCTCATAGTTCTAGCCGACCTGTGACAATGAGACTGTCACAGGTCAGCTCAGTAGATCGGGAGGTGAGCGAACACATACCGGTGTTCGCTCACCTCTCGATCCTTTCATGGCTTTCTGCCGTGACAGGGGAGGGGCTGGATTCCCCCCTCCCCGCTCCAATCCGCCAGCGCTGACTGGCGGAATGGACGGGGGAGGGTACAGCTGGCTCTGCCTCTATATAGGCAGAGCCAGCTGTCAGTCACGCAGCTGGGCGGATCCAGACATAATTGTCGGGATCTGCTTCAGCTGCGGCGTCTCAGTATACCGCGAGCTACAGCTCGTGGTATACTGAGCCTAGGGTGATGGGAGGACGCTAGTTTGGGTCCTCCCGTTACCCTAAGGAGAACTATGGGGAAAAGCCTTAACCCCATAGTTCTCCTTTAATGCAGTGGTACTGCGCAACAGATCTTCTGCATTCTTTTTATAACACAGCCAGAAGCTTATGTTAGAGATACAAGTGGGCACTTTATACCAAGTCTTGGGGTACTGCCCTGGCATCACGTCTTTCTGGGCTGAGGCCAACATCTTGTTTTTTAAATCAGAGGAATTGTCAATAAATCTGGACGCACGGACACATTTATTGGGACTTCCACTTCAAGGTTTTGGTGGGAATTTGAGAAAGTTGCAACACGTTTCTTAATTACTGCTAAATGATGAGTGAAACTCTACTAAATCAAATTAAAGAAGTATAACCCATCAGGGGCGTAACTGTGTAGATCATGGGGCCCCATAGCAAAATTTTGATGGTGCCCCTTATCGAGCTTCCTACTGTCAATGATACTAAAGTCAGGCAGCAAGAGTGCTGTCTGTATTGTCTCCTCCGTACATCTGATGTCCGCTGTTCTTGATTGGAAATGTCGCAGGGGGTGCAAGGTCAGTGTCGACAGCAACCTCGGAAATCCTTAATGGGGCCCTCTTCCATCCAAAGGCCCCATAGCAGCTGCATGGGCTGCTATGGCTATTGTTGCGCCACTACAACCCATGGAAAACTTAATGGCTAGATTAGGCAACAAGGTGGACATATTTAGTGCTGTGTAGAGCTCTTGGGATACCTACAGTACCTGATTCAAAACATGTACTTAATTTATCTTATAGTCTCACTATGGCCTGTGCTCACTGGGTGGCTCTCCCTCTTCATCATAACTACACCCCACTTTTCCTTATGCATCCTTCATACTAATTGTCTTATACCTTTACTTTGATGTGACTTTTTTCTTTCTACCTCTACTACCATATTGTTGTTTGCTCTCCTCCTATCAGCATGCTTTTTGTCCGGACATGAACTGATTGGCTTCTTGTACTGCTTCTTCCTTTCACAGTCCAACCCTGCTGCAAGGGGCTGATACCAGGTCAAACAATGAATTTATTGATGAATTAATGATTACAGAGCTGCAGTAATCTGTGTCTTTTATATCCGGAGTTCAGATTTAATGAGTGGTGATGAAACAATATTTTATTGTGTCTATGGCTACCGCAAAGCCAAATTCTAGTATGTAACCAAGAAATGGATCGCCGGCAGCTCTTGGAAACAAAAAAAGGAGCTACGACTGCTATACTCTCTCCCCTGTCATATCACTAAACCCACTTCCGGTGAGGTCAGGGTGTTAAGGCTTCCCCCAACACAGAGCTTAGAGTGGTGCCCCATCATAATGTGGTACTGCTCTCTGCAGCATTTAGGGTTTACCCACTACCGGAGGAGGAAGAGCGCAAAGAGGGCCTATGACATCACCGGACTAGACCTGAGATTACTGGAAATAAAATAAATGTATAGGGGGGAATTTATCAAAACTGGAGCAGATGAAAACTGAAGCAGCTGTGCATGGCAACCAATCAACTTCTATCTTTCATTTTTAAATGTTAACTGAACAAACTGAAGAGAGAAGCTGATTGGTTACTATGCACATCTGCTCCAGTTTTTGTCTGCTCCAGTTTTGATAAATTCACTTCATAGTGTTTTATTTCAACAATGCATGGCTGGCTCCAAGATGGGTTGGGGCAAACGAGGGTGGGATCCCAGCCGGTGTTGGGCTTTGAAGGGAAGGCATGTTTTTTTTCTTCCTAATTTACTGATTTTAGATGTAAAGGTGGATGGCCAGTAAGTAACGAGTGTTTTATAAAGATTTCCTACTTTCATTAAACTATTTCAGTGTTATTTATCTCTGTTATGTTTTAAGATGTTTGACATCTGGATTCTTTGAACGCCCCCGTGTAAAGGTGTGAAATTACTCTTGATGACATGCAGCTTGAAAGGGAGCTGGACAGGGCAGAAGGACACGAGAAGTTTGTTGTAGAAGCTCAGTGCAGAATTTTCAAGACCTATAACCACATGTGGTTATCACCCCCTCCGATACCTCACTTTTCTCTCACTTATTCTCTGACGCACGTCAAGCTTTGTCAACCTTCTTTTATTTCTTCTCCTGTCCTCCATTCTCTCCTTCTGTTTTGCTTCTCTTTCTCTCCCCTATTGGACCATTGCCACAAGTGTCCCCTTTGGAAGATTCCCTTTATTCCAGGTCTGATGACCACTCCAAATTTTGAATTATTTCTCAATTTCAGCCCAGCTGATAATGGGGACCAGGACAAATGGAGAGGGTGAATCTGGCCAAAGGGGACTGCAATGAAAATCTCTGTGTGTGTACAATGTGGAGTTCTTCCAGTAAAGAGTCATACACAAGAAGATTAGGTTACAGACTTTATTGGTGCTAGTACAGCTAACTTGTATTGAGGGAATTTGAGCTTCCATGAGTTCTTGCTTCGTGGGAGAATTATCAGTTATCCAGTGCTAGGACACAGTCTCCCAGGTGCCTCCACAACATACTGTACACTTGATCTATAACACAATCCTTGAAGAAGAGGGGCTCCAATCTCCAGAAATGCATTAGCTGTACTCTGGAAATGGATATACTGTAGCAGCAGTAAAGTCTGGAACCAAATTTTCTTCTGCATGAATTCACTTGACCTCATTGCACTCACAGAAGCCAATCAATTGGGAAACCAGTACTTGGTCCAGTACCTCAGAGATTGAGCAGCCCAGGTCCCTAATAAGGCCCCTTCCAACACTGATCAATAGGCCCCAATACAGGACCCATTAGCCTTCATCTGCTCTGTTTACTAAGAATTTCTCAGCAATAAAAATTTGACAAGATGGTCTAACCATTCCCTTCCCTGTCAATCCCCCAAAAAATGGCTATAGATAAACTTTAACCCATTACTGCTCCCAATTGTTGGTAGTTGACCGTAAGCTGTAGGTGCCAGCTCAGTCACAAAGTTATGGGGCACCAGTTGAGCATGTCCCGGAACAACACAGCAATGCATATGTGGCAGCTGGTCCTTAAAAGAGAACTATGGCCCAACCTTTCTTGGCCATAGTTCTCTTTAGGGTCACAGGAGGACATTACTATGTCTTCCTGTGACCCAAAACTCTGTATATAGTGGGCTATTGTCCGCAATATGCAGACAGTGCAGGGCCACGCTGCGGCCAGGAAAGATCCCGACAACATTTTCGGGATCCACCCCACCACCTGATTGACAGCTGGCCCTGCCTCTCTAGAGTCCCTCCAGTCAGGGCTAGGGAATCCCTGTGGGGAGCGGTGACTGACAGTCACCGCTCTCTGCAGGGAGATGATTGGGTACTGAGCGATCAGTGGTATCGCTCAGTTCTCGATCTATAGAGCCGACATGTGACAGATTCAGTGTCACACGCCGGCTCTTATTATGGGGATGAGTGTATTTCACTCTCCCCACAATTCTCCTTTAAGCCCACCCACCGTGCTGTTGTAAATACGTTATGCTGGTGTAGTAGATTAAAGCACAACTAAAGGTTCCTGCATTATTCCCTAAACAAGTTCCAAATCTAGTTACTATGTGATGCATAAGCCTCCTAAAATAAACAAAAAACTTCCTTTACCTCCCCTGACCAAGCCAAATGCTCTATCACCTACCTGGTAGAGAGACTGGATGGTTGAGGAGGCTTCTCTTGCACCTCGTGTCTTGTGGCCTTTGAGGTTGGTGACAGGGGCCAGGCAGACACCGAGTGGCACGAGTGCCAATGGTTGTGAAACCGTGCAAGCAGAAGAGTTATCCAGAAATCAAGGTCAAGGCAAGCCGAGGTCAAACTAGGAGATCAGATGCAGTACCGAGGAATTAGGCAGAGGCAGATTCCAATAAACAGTCCGAGGTCAAGAGGCAGTCAGCAAACGAGGAAGGTTGTTGAGCAGAAATGTCAAAATCCAGAGACAAAACGGTAGTAGACAGGACAAGGCAAAAACGGGATTCGAAAGCACAATAAGGGGCTGAAAAGACAATCCAGCAACTAATGGGCATGCAAGCCGGGTTTAAATAGGGAAGTGAGCCAATCAGCTAGGTCACTTCAGGTGTGCCACACGGCGCGTCTTTCTGTGGGAAAGCCGTGCTATGCGCATGCGTGTGAGCGTCCTCCTAGCGGGACTTGGAGCATGCTTGGAGCGGGTATGTTGCTGACATGCTCCTTCCTTCGTGTCTCACTAGCTCCCCCCTCCCAGATACTGCAGCTCACAGTGGGAGGGTTTCAGTACCAGAGGAAATGCTGTCAATCCAGAAAGCAGTGGGCAGGACTAGCTGTGGCCAGTTGCTGACTGACAAACTACAGGCTAGTGAATCAGCAGTGACAATGCTAATAGCCGCACCCCGCCCCCCCGCCCCTTGCAATTGGTTTTTGTTCCACCATAGTGCAAACAGGCAAAGCCTACATGAGAGTGACAACTCTGCTCTGAATTCAGGAGCAATGCAGCACTGTTGCCTCCCCATCACAAGAAGCTTCATTAGGTGTCCTTCACTGGCAGGATCAACAGGTATTTTTGGGACTTTGTAGGGGGGGCTACGTGTAAACTGTAAGTGTACATGCTCTTATACATAGGTACTGCAGCACATATTTTTTTTTTCAATGGGAGGCCACAGTTCTACATTAAACCCTTGTTTACACAGGCAGTTCGTGATCTTTACAAATAGCAATTTTTCAGGATTATTTGGAAACATTCTGTTATAAAACTTTAGTAAATAAGTTTTGCATGTTGCTAAGAGATTATCCATTCTGCATTTTTGGAACAATAGAAGTCTCCTTTCACCCTGACAGGTAGGCGGAGCCGAGGTTTGCTGGACCAGATCTTATCTGCCTGTAACTGGGTATGGGCAAGATGTTTGTGTTCTACAGAGAATACACATTGTTAGCTAATTAGGCTGCTACTTAGCCAATGAAATCAGTCAAGAACACAGCACAATAAAACCATTAAATACGGCACGTAGCTTAGCAACGTAGGAAACCGACATTTATGTATTTATTAAAAATGTGTCATCTTATAGGGAAACTAGAATGGGGGGGCGGGGGGGGGGGTTTTAGGAAG
>NW_017307047.1:494272-495143 GCF_000935625.1 Nanorana parkeri | reverse complement strand
CGAAGACCAAAAAGTTATGCTAATTATCCGCAGAGTTGTATCTGTGTTTTTTCAGTTGTCTTTCAGCATATTAATGTGTGCGACGCACTGCACATATTTTGCGACATTTTACCTAATTGATCAACTGCGCAGTATTTGCATCCAGTATCCGTGATATTAGAAGACCTCCAAACTATTGCATGTCCTAGAACTGCTCCTGAGCACCAAAGTATCGTAAAGTATCGTAAAGATAGTTCACCTCCACATCCTGATGTCAGCTGAGCACTTCGGCACTATTCAGCTGTCATCCAGAAAGTTTTCGACAATTTAGCGCACATATGTCAATTACAAGGCACATGCTGACACCTGTAGTGCTCTTCCTTTTGCCTTGTAAATGTAGTTGTGTAAAGTTTTTTTTTTTGGGTGTAATTAAATCTTTAATAAATATATAGCGATTCTGTCAATTACTGCTCTTTCTGAGGCCAGTTTTTAATAGTCCACCTATCCATGCTGCAATAGTCTTGTCATCCTCCCGTGTGTTGCAGTCAATACCCCCTGCTAGTTAATGGGCAGATGCTCTGACCGTTTAGCACCTATGACTGCCCATAACTATAACTTCCTGTTTTGCTGGACAGCTTGGCTTGTTACAGGAAGTGTACAAATAACAGATCTACTGGCAGGCAGTGGCGTCACATGGGGGGTGCGACCCGCACCCGGGTGACAACATTTGAGGGGTGACACCAAAATGACTGACAGTCATTTTGGTGTCACTCCCTCTAAAAGTCGGGCACTCGGTCATGGACCGAGAGCCCAACAGTGTCAGTAGAGAGGGGACCCGGTGGCATACCTCATCCCGCCAGGTGAACGTCCCCTCCTCTCTCTGCCAGCGTCC
>NW_017307047.1:461096-492685 GCF_000935625.1 Nanorana parkeri | reverse complement strand
CAGGCAAAGCCTACATGAGAGTGACAACTCTGCTCTGAATTCAGGAGCAATGCAGCACTGTTGCCTCCCCATCACAAGAAGCTTCATTAGGTGTCCTTCACTGGCAGGATCAACAGGTATTTTTGGGACTTTGTAGGGGGGGCTACGTGTAAACTGTAAGTGTACATGCTCTTATACATAGGTACTGCAGCACATATTTTTTTTTTCAATGGGAGGCCACAGTTCTACATTAAACCCTTGTTTACACAGGCAGTTCGTGATCTTTACAAATAGCAATTTTTCAGGATTATTTGGAAACATTCTGTTATAAAACTTTAGTAAATAAGTTTTGCATGTTGCTAAGAGATTATCCATTCTGCATTTTTGGAACAATAGAAGTCTCCTTTCACCCTGACAGGTAGGCGGAGCCGAGGTTTGCTGGACCAGATCTTATCTGCCTGTAACTGGGTATGGGCAAGATGTTTGTGTTCTACAGAGAATACACATTGTTAGCTAATTAGGCTGCTACTTAGCCAATGAAATCAGTCAAGAACACAGCACAATAAAACCATTAAATACGGCACGTAGCTTAGCAACGTAGGTGGGGGGGCGGGGGAGGGGATTTAGGAACGTGTTTGCGACAAAATGTTTAGGCGCGAAGACCAAAAAGTTATGCTAATTATCCGCAGAGTTGTATCTGTGTTTTTTCAGTGTTCTTTCAGCATATTAATGTGTGCGACGCACTGCACATATTTTGCGACATTTTACCTAATTGATCAACTGCGCAGTATTTGCATCCAGTATCCGTGATATTAGAAGACCTCCAAACTATTGCATGTCCTAGAACTGCTCCTGAGCACCAAAGTATCGTAAAGTATCGTAAAGATAGTTCACCTCCACATCCTGATGTCAGCTGAGCACTTCGGCACTATTCAGCTGTCATCCAGAAAGTTTTCGACAATTTAGCGCACATATGTCAATTACAAGGCACATGCTGACACCTGTAGTGCTCTTCCTTTTGCCTTGTAAATGTAGTTGTGTAAAGTTTTTTTTTTTGGGTGTAATTAAATCTTTAATAAATATATAGCGATTCTGTCAATTACTGCTCTTTCTGAGGCCAGTTTTTAATAGTCCACCTATCCATGCTGCAATAGTCTTGTCATCCTCCCGTGTGTTGCAGTCAATACCCCCTGCTAGTTAATGGGCAGATGCTCTGACCGTTTAGCACCTATGACTGCCCATAACTATAACTTCCTGTTTTGCTGGACAGCTTGGCTTGTTACAGGAAGTGTACAAATAACAGATCTACTGGCAGGCAGTGGCGTCACATGGGGGGTGCGACCCGCACCCGGGTGACAACATTTGAGGGGTGACACCAAAATGACTGACAGTCATTTTGGTGTCACTCCCTCTAAAAGTCGGGCACTCGGTCATGGACCGAGAGCCCAACAGTGTCAGTAGAGAGGGGACCCGGTGGCATACCTCATCCCGCCAGGTGAACGTCCCCTCCTCTCTCTGCCAGCGTCCATCACCAAGATGGCCGTCGGCAGGCGTCAATTAGATGGGCGCGCATGCGCGATGATGTCAACGTGCACGTGGTGACATCACGCACATGCGTGATGACGTCACGGCGAGGTGAAACCCGGCCTTTGGGCGCCCCTGCTGGCAGGATCAACTGATAATAAAACTTTTTACAGGGGGACTCACAAAAACAAAAACTGCTGTGTGCTAGTGACATACTGCATCATATATGTCATCCCCATCATTTATTGTGGCCATAGTTGTATTTTAGTTACCAAAATGAATATGTATTTAGCGCCCCCCTGATCCCCAAAGGCCTGAGGTGGACACCAAAGGGTAGGGAGAGCTGACATTTCACTCTCAGGAGTGGATCCTTAGCCAGGTTGTGGGATGTGAACTGTAAATTGGGCGCCAGTCACTTTAAGTGCCTTTTTAAATGCTTTATTGTAGAACACCCAAAATGGGAGAGAGGGTATAGGGCTACAGACATCCATAGCAAAAAAAAGACACCAGACTCACCAATCCCTTCCAGCTTCCACAGTGCAGGAATACTTCAGTAGAAGCGAGGATGACACTGTGCAGCAGAGCAACAGCTGTATAGGGATATGCATGAGATCTTCCCTGGGAGGGACACCAGACTTGTTCCTGAGGTCAATGCCATCTCCTGGCCTTCCTGGCACCTCCAGCAGTCATAGGGCTCCCTGGTTCTCCTCTCCAGATTGTTCCAGACCCCACCTGGGTCCAAATGTTGCCATGAAAAGCCTAGTGAATGGCTGGTGAGACAGACGCTCCTAGTGCTCCCCTATTGGCTGCCCCACTCTGTGGCAGGGTCACTCCCCAGTACAGGTAGGTACAATCAATAGCAGAACACCTAGAATTGACCCAATGATAGCAGACTACAAATCAGTCCGACTGATTACGGTGCTAACAGCACTAACAGAGTTATACACAAATGCAAAAATTTGCAAAGTGAATTTTCACCGCATTCACCAAGCTAAGGGAAAATTCTCTTGCAAAGTGAGCAGCTTATTTGCCTTTAGTGAATCAACCTCATAAAGAGTGGAGATTACATAATTAGATTAGAGCCACTCTCTGCATCGTCAAGGAATAGGACACTGTACATCAAGTAACCAGCCTTCCTTCCAAGGTTTCAATCAGAGACAGAGTGCCTGAAAGCAGACATCTTCTACTAGGCTCAAGCTTTATATACATGGCTATGGAAATAACAGGGCTATTCACAAAAGGGTGAAGGGTTTGGAGAAGGCCGTAGAAGTGAACAATCTAGGACAACATCGCTGATTTGGAAAAATTCTCCAATTGAGATCACTTTCCAGTTCAGCTATGTTGTCCTAGGTCCCTGTCACAGGAAGGCCTCAGAGAGAGCAGTAACTGGCAAGTATTAATAAACATTCAAGAACAGCAATGTAAGAATCATTACGCAGCAATCTTTATAAAAGTAAAATAGAACTATTTGAAAAACGTTATTATTTGAGTTTACATGCACTTTAATGACCAGGTCTCTTCAATGTCTCCTCTGCAGCCTCCCACTGTCTCAATATCAGTCAGTTGCCCAACGTCACGGTGGAGGAGAGAAAGCCAACAATCCTCCGCTGCGATTTCGGCAGCAGCTCTGAGAAAGAAGCGTTCTCCGCAGAGTTCTATCACTTGCCCGATGACAGGAACGCCATGAAGAGCACATCAGACCAACGGATTATACTCAGCCACAATAACACCATGCTCACCATCTCCATTGCCAGCACCCTCCTCTGTGACGCCGGAGTGTACCTCTGCGTCGCTGGACCCATTCGCGGAACTGCCTCTAATCGCTCTGTGACCGAACTGATAGTAAAAGGTAAGCTGTGCGCAAGTCATAAAAATGCTATCTGGGCTGTTAAGTTAAGTTAGTTACTTTGCTATATGATATACAGGCAGTCCCCGGGTTACGAACAAGATAGGGACTGTAGGTTTGTTCTTAAGTTGAATTTGTACGCAAGTTGGAACAGGTACATTTTTTTAAGTGTAACTTCAGCCCCCGCAAATTGTTTTTCGTTTTGGATAGCATAGGGAAGGGTTAACCCCCATGTAATGTTTGTTTTGCTGTGTGTGCCCTCCTGTTCAGAAGATTTCACCTCACTTTCTGTCCCTGTGACAATTGGATTTTGAAAATGTTGGGTTGTCGTGGAAACAAGGATTGGTGATAAAGCTTCAGTGGAGACACCTTTTCCCCATGTTCACTCTTACAGGAGTGAATTATCCTTCATAGGGGTAGATTTCCTTTCACTTGGAGTGAGTGAGATTAAATCTTTCTAATGAGGATACAGACGGCAGTAAAAACCTCACAGTGACCCGGAAGAAGAGGTGGGCATCCCTCGTCTGCACCTCTAGCAAGAGACAACTTCCTGTAATGTACATACAGTACTACGAACCAGACCCAAAAAGGCAGGCACTCCTCGTCAGCACAAGCACGGTAGCATTACAACTACCCCTGCTGTACAGTAATAGCCTCCGTTTGTAAGTAGGAGTCGTATGTAAGTCGGATGTATGTAACTCGGGGACTGCCTGTAACATATACCGTGTTTCCCCGAAAATAAGACACTGTCTTATATTTTTTTTGGCTCAAAATAACACACTAGGTCTTATTTTCGGGGTAGGTCTTTTTTTTTTTTAATGTACAACACTCTACATGTATTCATGTACAAAAATATGGTGATAAGGGCAATCAGGGGTGCCGTACCTTTCTAAGAGCAATTTGCTAACCAATCGCTGGTCAGAATGAGCAAAGCGCACTTTCAGTATCGATTCCTCACAGGTGGAGTGCATTTGGTATCACTCTGCCTGTGACAGGAGCCGGCGCTATAGAGGAGGCATCAGCTTATGCGGCTCTGCTCCCTCCAGTGCCGCCTCGCTTCGTTGGCACTGCTGATTCTCTCCCGTGGCTCTTCAAGTTCCCCCTTATGCCACCACCGGCCCTGGGAATGGTCACAACTAGGTCTTATTTTCAGGGTAGGTCTTATATTTTAGAAATTCCCAAAAATAGTACTAGGTCTTTTCGGGGGAAACAGGGTATATATATTAGAGGGTTAGGGGTGTTGAAAATACAACAGCTTATGCTAATGTACTGTTATGTTTTAGGCACTAGATGGCGCTGTGGTGCAGTGTTGGTCTCTATGCTTACAGGTGAAACTCGAATAATTAGAATATCGTGCAAAAGTAATTGCAGTAAGTGCTGCAAAAGGAGCCCAAACCAAGTACTGAGTACATATGCATGCTTGTACTTCTCAGAGGTCCGATATTGTTCTATGTACAATCCTTGTTTTATTGATTGCATGTAATAATCTACTTTTTTGAGGTTGTGGATTTGGGGTTCTTGGGGTTTTCATGAGCTGTAAGCCATAATCATCACAATTATGACAAATCACGGCTTGAATTATCTTGCTTTGCATGTAATGAGTATCTCATATATTAGTTTCACCTTTTAAGTTGCATTAGTGAAATAAATGAACTTTGCATGATATTCTAATTATTCGAGTTTCACCTGTATGTATGCTTGTCTGCGATAGACAGAAAGTTCTATCTGTATATATGTTTTCCTCTCTACTATGCTGTATTCCTGTATACGTGTACATGTAATCATGTAATTTCCTGCTAAGCAAGTAAAACTTAATTCAGCATTCCTAAAGATCTCAGTGCTTCATCTAAACACATAACCAACAGGGGGCAAATGATTCCCAAAACATTAGCAAAAAGTCCTTTCACTTGGTAGATTCTTCTTCTATTCTAACCTCTGCCTCGGGCTAAGGCAGGTTAGGTAGGCCAGGTGGATAGCCAACCTTTAAGTACCTTTAGCTCCTCTCCTGGGCTAGCGGATGACTGACAAGCAGAATTGTTCTTCAGCCTCCTTCCCCAGGCAGCAGGAAGTAAATATGAGGGCTGGCAAAAAAATGTATTACGTTGCAGTTTTTTCGTTATTTAATTTTTTTGGGATTCAGGTCCAGAAGTCAATTTATTTCCGTATACAGATTTGTCCGAACTCGAAATTTGTATAAACTTTGGAGGAGTTAAATGATATTTACGAACAAATTTTTGTTGTAGCAAAGTGACATTTTTCTTTTTAACTTTTGACAGTCCACGGAAACAATAATAAAAAAAAAAAAAACAGGGTGTGGCTCCCCTTCCCCAATTCATACCAGACCCTTTAGTTTTAGAAGGAATTTTAGGTGGGACCCCAATGCAAAAAAAACCCAAGAAAAAGTGTGGGGTCCCCTTTAAAATCCCCTACCAGACCCTTGATTCGAGCAGCAGCCTGCTGGAGCAGGAAAGGGGGGGGGGCAAACATGTGCCCTCCCCCCTCCTGCACCATACCAGGCCACATGCCCTCAACATGGGTAAGGTGCTCTACTGGGGGAGCCTTGGCAAAGCACCTTTTCCCCATGTTGATGAGGACAAGGGCTTCTTCCATACAACCCTGGCTCGATGGTTGTGGGGGTCTACAGGCACAGGGGCTTATAGGAATCTGGGTGCCTGTGTTGTGACATTTGAAAATACATTTATTCACAATGCGTATAGATACAGACATGAATGGGGCTCTGGCTTTAAAGATCTCTTACTTGTTTGTTGCTTGTTTAGAATATATCCATACTTTAGTGTGCATGATCCGCGAACAGGTTTACTTTAAATTACAAGTTCAGTTAAGGTTTTAGTTCTTATTTGGTATAACAAGCAGTGATAAAAGGGGAACTCTGGGCAAATTTGCAGTTTGTGGTTCGTAGGAGATATCTGCATTACTTCCTATCTTGGAGATACAAATGGTGGTGAGGAGGGCCCTGCCCGTGAGAGCTTACAATCTAAAAGGTAGGAGCGTGATGATACATGAGGAGGTATCTGTGTGGGGATGGACCTTTTGAGAACATGATGGTTGAGCGGTTAGTTTGAGGTGGGATAGGTTTCCCTGAAGAGATGAGTCTTTAGTGATCGCCTAAAGGCAGTCAGAGTGGGAGATAGACCAACAGGTTGGGGTAAAGAGTTCCAGAGGATGGGAGAGACTCTACAGAAGTCCTGGAGGCAAGCATGGGAGGAGTTGACGAAGCAGCTAGAGAGCAGGATGTCTTGGGGGGAGCGGAGGGGGTGATACTTTTGGACAAAGTTGGAGATATATCCGGGGGAAGAGTTGTGGATGGCTTTGTAAGCGGCCATTAATATTTTGTTTCTTATTTGAACAGTTGATTAGGTGAATTGATTTTAATGTTCTTATTTTTCATCTCACAGAAAACCCCGATTTTTATGGCCCACCAGCACCAGCACTCCCATGCTATTCGCTCCAGCCAGCGGTGGATGTGATACGTGTCATCCTCCTGATGGTCCTCATCATGCTCCTCGTCATATTGATTTGGAAAGTTTGGTAAAGTCGACATCAGTGCAGAGAATCATTTCCTATATGAACCCCTCATAAAACACATCTATCAGCTCATGTTCTAAAATAAAGTGTTGCAAGTAATAAATAACTGGACAATGTAATAAAATTATTATCTGCAAACTGCGCTACTGACTGTGCTCAGCAGAATCTACACTCATATGTGTCGTCTTTGAGTCGGGGTTGTAGTGGGGAAGGGGGAGTTATATTTTGAAGACAGAGGAGTGGACATCACTTGTAAATTGTAATTTTGTTTTTTTTTGGGGGTTTTTTTTTTTTTTAAAGCAACCATACATTTGCTTTATAAGGGCCGCTGTTGATGAGCCTTTGGTTGCTTTAAATGGGTTTTACAAGTCTACAGGAATGCATAACCCACTTGAAGCAGGTCAGAGGGAGGTTACATACAAATCAAATGCACAAGTCAATAAAATCTCAGACATCTCAACTCTCACGGATGTTCTGGGAGTCTACCGTCGGCTCCGGGACACCCGGGAGAGAAACATTTTCTCCCGGAAAGGTTTACTCTGCTTTATTTTCTCCCGGAAAGGTTTTCCCTGCTATCTGTTTTTGTTTTTTTACATCAGTTAGACCTGAAGTTCTCCATCCGGTCCTCTTCTAGTGATTGACAGCAGCAAAGGGTGGGTACAATAGCCAACTTGCTATTGGCTATTGCAAATTGAAATAGCCAATAGGAATCTAGCTATTCATTTCCTATGCTGTTTTTTTTTTTTTTATTCTGACGGCAGCAGGTGTCAGAATACTAAAAAAAACAGCAGATAACATAGGAAGCATCAACTTCTTTGCTATCTGCCATCATTTCAGGGGGGTGCCCCTGCGGATGGGGGGAAATGAGAAGGGCACCCGCCTGAAATGACTTTTTTCAGGTTGGGATCCCTGAAATCTGATTGATCTCAGAAACGTCTCACACTGATACCAACACAGCAAATAATCACCAGCACACCATAAATGAAAGTGAAGGGCAAGACATTTATTTGCCATCCAAAAAACAGTGACAGCTTTGGGGCCACTGAGGACCCCTTCCTCAGGCAGCAGTGACCGTCCAACTTATGCCAGCACCTTAAGCTGATCCACATCCACCCCTACAGGTCACCCAGTTAGACATTACACTGATATTATTAGCACAAAGTACTTTTGTGTGCTATGCCTAAGCATTGTTGCCAACCATCTACTAGTACACACTAAGGAGGGCAGATGGCTGGTGACAATAGTTGGGTACGCTGTGGCATTTAAAGAAGCACTATAAATGCACTTAGTGTGTACCCAATGCCTTTACAAACCCAGATATTACCTTTTTAAAGCACTGTGCAGAGGGCAGAGCTGTGGGAGTGGTCCAGCAGGCCCCACCCACTACAAGCTGCCGGCAGAGAACTACGGAGGCGGTGGAGACAAGACCAGTCACCCTGCAAAAGGAGAGAGAGAGCAGTAGTGAACGGTCTTTATTAAAGGAGGGGGCGGAGACAAGACCAGTCACCCTGCACAAGGAGAGAGAGAGCAGTAGTGAACGGTCTTTATTACAGGAGGGGGCGGAGACAAGACCAGTCACCCTGCAGAAGGAGAAAGAGCACCAGTGAGCGGTCTTTATTACAGGAGGGGGCGGAGACAAGACCAGTCACCCTACACAAGGAGAGAGAGCAGCAGTGAGCGGTCTTTATTACAGGAGGGGGCGGAGACAAGACCAGTCACCCTACACAAGGAGAGAGAGCAGCAGTGACCGTTCTTCATTACAGTAAGCTCCAAGTCTCACACTGGATTACTCCGCAGATCTGGAAGAAATACACAAAGCTCACCAAGAGTCAAGAACAAATGCACATAACTCTGGTATTTAAACAATGTTTGCTTATCCCGGAGTTCAGCTTTAAATGCTGCTCATACAGTTAAAGTCAATCATCTCTCCAATTCCAAAGTGGTTGAAGATTGAACAAGGCTGTAGGAGATCAGTGATTATATATACAGTGTGTGTATATATATCAATTGTCTTTGATACATGGGGGGTGGGGGCAATTATCAAGCGAAATTAGCAACACCATTACCCTCCATTAAGGCTGCCTCTCTGCCTCACACTGAGCAAAGTCCATGTGACAGGAAAAAGCCTGAAAAAAGGAAAAGTAATGCAGCCATCGTATCTAAGGACTAAGCTACAATACATTACATATTGGGATTTGCTACACTTTAAGAATTGGTCAGGGTCAGCTTTTATTCATAAATTCCTCCTTTAGCTTTTTTAGTGTAGCTAAAGGAGGAATTTATGACTCAGAGGGCTCTATATACAAACTATTCACAGGGTAATTTACCATGTGAATATGTGTGAACATTCATTCTATGCGGCTACATGCCAAAACTAACCTTCTTTACCAGGGTTATTCACAGAAGGGTGAAGGGTTTGGAGAAGTGATCAATCTAGGACAACATAGCTGATGTGGAAAAACTCTCTAATTCAGCTCACTTTCCAGTTCAGCTATGTTGTCCTAGATTGTTCACTTCTCCTGCCTGCTCCAAATTCTTCAATCTTTTGTGAATAGCCCTGTAAGTGTTTGAATGTTTTTAAAAAAAAAATGTAATATTGCATTATGGCCACTAGATGGCGCTGAAGAGTATAGAAAACAAATTCCTATTTCCTGTGCTCTTTCAGCTCCATCTAGTGGCCATAATGTGATATTACATGACAAGATTAGAACATTAGATTAGAAAACGAAAGAATGTTAATTTTGGCATATATTCACACAGAGCGAACCTTCCACAGATATTCACAGGGCTGTTCGCTGTTCATAAATAGAGCCCAAACTGTAACCTTGAAGTAAATCTGTGTCAAGATCTGTCTCTATGCTCATATTTAGCATTGCCTTGCTGGCCACAGAATTGATAACACTTTAGCAAAACTTATGTCATTCAGTTTGGGTTTACATTTACTTTAAACACCCCAGTTAGTATCTCACAAGCATGGCTCTCCTCACCTTCTTGTATTGAATTGTATTGGAGCTGCACTGTCTCCCTTTAATTTTTAAAGCGCTGTGCAAACTGCTGGTGCTATATGAATCCTGTAGAACATTCATAATAATGTTACGATGTTTAACCTACCCAGGAGTCCCGCATGGTCCAGTGCAGGGGTAGCCAAACTTCGGCCCTTCAGCTGTGACCAAACTAGATAGAGGGCCAAAGTTTGGCTAAATCCCATCAAGCATCTGCCTCTGGAAGTCATGCCTGTGGCTGTCAGAGTCTTGCAATGCCTCATGGGACTTGTAGTTCCACAACAGCTGGAGGGCCGAAGTTTGGCTAACCCTGGCCTAGAGGTATGCCATTCCAAAGAAGCTTCAATTAAAAAAAGCTGTTCTGGGTTCTTAAAGGAGAACTATGAGGTGAGTGCTTTTCACTCACCTCATAGTTCTAGCCGACCTGTGACAATGAGACTGTCACAGGTTGGCTCAGTAGATCGGGAAGTGGCTGGATTCCCCCCTCCCCGCTCCGATCCTCCAGCGCTGACTGGCGGAACAGACGGGGGAGGGGGCGGGTACAGTTGTCTCTGCCTCTAGATAGGCAGAGCCAGCTGTCACTCACACAGCTGGGCGGATCCAGACATAATTGTCGTGATCCGCTTCAGCTGCGGCGTCTCAGTATACCTGTGGCTCGCGGTATACTGAGCCTAGGGTGACGGGAGGGCGCTAGTTTGTGTCCTCCCGTTACACTAAGGAGAACTATGGGGAAAAGCCCTGACCCCATAGTTCTCCTTTAACGTACCTGTGCCCATGGAATGGTTTTGGCAGCGGTGACCTAACACTTTACCACTTCTCTCCTAAGCTGTTCTTGTCAGAATTTTTGATTTTATTGATGGGTTGCAAGGATTTTTGTTTTCATTTTTGTAGCATTATAAAAATACACAGAAATAAATATTTTTATAACAGGAAGAGATCACAGACTGTGATGCATCGCATAGGTGTGAATGGGGACTTCTGACCCTTGATGTGGCCTGTACATATATAATAAAACATTTTTAAAAAACGTGTGGCAAGATGCAGTGAGATGCAATGACGTGTCAACACGTGTTAAGGGACATGCTTATTCTGCATGTTTTAATGTGCGTTGTGGTATGAAGGAGCCCTAAATCCAATGCATGCGTGGCCAGCACTACTGACCCAGGTATATAACGTATACTGTACGTGTACGTATTATGAAATGCTTCTCTTAAACAGCCAGAGGAGGTCACTATAGTCACATGCTATGTACAGATATATAGTTACTGTAGGAAGCTAAACAGAGATTTCACAACCATAGTAGGTGACTGTTACAGGGTCCAGCAAGACAGGGATAGAGCAGAACAGGGGCCCAGTGGAACAGGAATACTGCAGAACAGGGGCCCAGCAGAAAGAGAATCCAACTAAACAGGGAGCCATCAGAACAGGGGCCCAGCAGATCAGGAGGCCATCAGAACAGGGGCCCGGGAAAAAAAGAATCCAACAGAACGTGGACCCAGCACAACTGGGTTCAGCAGAAAAGGGATACAGCAGAACAGGGGCCCTGCAGATTAGGAGCCTATCAGAACAGGGGCCCAGCAGAAAAATAATCCAACAGAACAGAAACCCAGCAAAACAGGGTCCAGCAAAAAAGGTATACAACAGAATAGGGGCCCTGCAGATCAGGAGCCCATCAGATCCAGAAGAACAGCGACTCAGCAGAACATGGATACAGCAAAACAGGGGCCCAACAGGTCAGGAGCCCATTAGAACAGGGATCCAGAAGAACAGTGGCCCTGCAGATTGGGGACCCAGCACAATAGGGGCCTGGCAAAACAGGGTCCCGGCAGAACAAGGCCCCAGCATAACAGGGACCCAGCGGAAAAAGGATACAACAGAACAGGGACCCAGCACAACAGGGTCCAGCAGAAAAGGGATACAGCAGAACAGAGGCCGAGTCGATCAGGAGCCCAGCAGAACAGGGATCCAGAACAACAGTGGCCCTGCAGAACAGGGATCCAGAACAACAGTGGCCCTGCAGAACAGGGATCCAGAACAACAGTGGCCCTGCAGAACAGGGACCCAGAACAATAGGGGCCTGGCAAAACAAGGACCTAATTGCATAATGATCTCTCAAGCTGTAACTGCATCTGACAAATGATTTAGGATACAATGAATGTATACTGTATATAGTTTAGGAAGCTCTGCTGACAACAATTTATATGGAATGTGCTTTGTACTTTGTGTATCATTTCTGTATTATTATCACATTCAGGCTGATGAATAGACTTTTTGTATAATACATTGATGCAATACAGTCTGGTCACCTCTCCACCCTCGGCATTCTGGAAGTGCAGACAGTAGGAGTGGTAAATATTCGCTTTCATCTTCTGCAGGTTTACCTCTTTCACTTCTTACATAAAAAAAAATGAAAGGCGATCTTCAATCAAAACTTTTTTTTAGTGTTGGATAGCGTGGGGAAGAGTTAGAACATCTGAGTTTTTATTGCTGTGTGTGTGTGTCCATGCTCACTAGATTTGCCCACAATTTTCCAAACATAGGTTGGCAGTTGGCTCCCCGTAGAAAAAGAATGGGATGACAATTTTCTGACCCACTAGTGCCGGAGGCAACCGCTTTTTGAGGTGGATTGAAACGGCACATGCGGAATAACCACCTACCTTCCTCTTCAGGAAGATAGGAGTGACCATTTCCTGGGTGGTATTTTTGGACAAGTTCTTCCTTTAGGATACTTTATTGTGTAGCTGAAGACAAAACTTCCTTGTAGTTTGGATAGAGTGGGGGGAATCTCTGTCAGGTTTTAAATGCTGTTGTTATTCCCACTGGGGAGATGTCCCCTCACTTCCCGTTTTGGTGACCACTGCCATCAGGACAGAAAGTTATGAAGCTGCTCCCCAGTAGGGATGAGCTTTGGGTTCAAGTCAACTAGCTGATGAATAGGAGAACATTTTGGCCTCTGTGTCCTAGTACAGTGTCTTTGGTTGCTAGGACACTAGCGGGTGGGCTGCACAGTGTCTTTGGTTGCTAGGACACTAGCGGGTGGGCTGCACAGTGTCTTTGGTTGCTAGGACACTAGCGGGTGGGCTGCACAGTGTCTTTGGTTGCTAGGACACTAGCGGGTGGGCTGCACATCATCAATGTTTGCTTGGATGCAGATGGCTCCCATAACATAGCATTGACACTGTTCATTTTAATTGGATGTTCGCTGAACTTAGATTTCTGGTTGGGTCTGCCCAATGTTCAAGCGAACTAAACCTAGCCCACCGCCATCAGGACAAAAAGTTATGAAGCATCTCCCCAGCAGGGATGAGCTTTGGGTTCGAGTTGACTATCAGTTGACGAACAGGAGAACAAGTTGGCCTCAGTCTGTGCCCTAATACAGTATCCTTGGTTTCTAGGATGCTAGCAGCTGTACTGCACATTATCATTGGTTGCTATGATGCTGAGTGGCTGAGTTGCTGTTGTTCCCAGTTGCTTCCACTTTGTTATAATACCACTAACAGGTGACCGCAGAATATTTAGTAGCAAGGAAATTACACATGAATCCAATGATTTGGGGGGGGGGTCCCAATACTTTTGGCAATATAGTGTATTTCTATAGAGGATGTCCTATGCTGGCCCGTCATGAATGACAGCGGGCAGGGAAGTAGCCTCACATTCATTAACAGCAGCAAGATGCGTCATCTCTTTGAAGTGGAAATCTTTTTATTCTCCATCAGGGACTGAGCTTATGAACTCAGTAAGATCAAAAGATGTACGCTGTACGGAACTGCTGATTACTTACAATCTGGAAAATCGATGCAGCTGCAGGCACACGGCTAAATACACAAATGATGACATGCTGTGTTACTTGCCAAAAAGATTTGTAATTCTGTTCAGCCAGTCTTGGGATTTACACTTCTCTGCCACACTGCAGAGGCAGGGAGGTGACATATTTCCTGGTTTTAGCAATGCAACTTTCTGCGTTTCCTCTCCACCTCCAGCCTGCTGAATGGACCTTTAAGGATCCCTTTAATGTCCCTGGCTGTGCAGTGTGGCAGAGGGGATGAATCACAAGCTTAGCTAAGCATACAGTCTATGTCAGACCCTAAGGCCTTGTTCACACCAGATGCAGTGCGTTCCAGCTCGATTCTGGCCAGAACGCACTGCCTCGCATTGCTGCCAGCTCACTTCTTTGTGGCGCAGGAGGGGGCGTGGTGGGCCATTGAAGTGAATGTCACAGTAGCCACGCCCTCCGGCCGCAATGTGATTGCACCGGACCGCAGGCATAATGTGTCTTGCGATTGCATTGCGGCCGGACGGCGTGGCTACAGTGCCATTTACTTCAATGGACTGCCACGCCCCCTTCTGCCCCACAAAAAAGTGAGCCGTCCGCAATGTGAGGCAGTGCGTTCTGGCCAGAACGCACTGCATCTGGTGTGAACGGGCCCTAAATCTATTCTTAAAGTGCATGTAAGCCCCCAATTAGTTTTTTAGTGTTTGACATCATATTTTACCGTATACAACTTTGGTAAGCAAATAGATTTTTGTGAATCTGTTGCAAACTTTCTTACCTGGAGATCCTGCCAGTAACAGAACATCCTGTAGCAGGCTGAGGATTATTCTTTGTTGGGAAAATAAATGAGGATGAGGCTTACTTAGGAAGTAAAAAAAAAATGGCTGTAAAACAGTAATCGCAGGCTGCAATGCCACCGACAACCACAAGGGGCAGACACACTCAAATCTAACTAAGACAGAGAGAGATTTGGTTCCAAATGAAGGACAGTCCCTTCAAATCAGGGACAGATTTTTTTTTGTTTCTGTGAATTGTCAACAGTTAAAAAGAAAAAGTAAACATGCCACTTTTTTTTTTGTGTCACTTTTTCTGCAACAACTTTTTTGCTCATATATATAGTTTCACGCATTCCGAAATTAACGAAAATGTCTGATTTGGATGAATTGCCTTTCGGGCCCGGAAAAACGCAATAGCAAAAAATGCGACAGAAACAAATTTTTTGCTGGTGCACACGTCTACTACAATCTCAATACAAATGAGTAAACTAAAATGTAAGATTGTGGTCCATCACAGGAGCGAGCTTGGAGCGGTGACTACTTTACAACACACACAGGAACTATGGGGAACAAAAGTAGCCCCCCTCCAGAAGGAAGGATAGTGTCAGCAGCAATTCAGAGATGATTTGAAGATCTACAGCCGAGTGATACACCAATAAGATACATTGGGGGGAATTTATCAAAACAGGAGCAGATTTGCACTGCAGCCAATGAGCTTCTCTCTCTCATTTCCAAACCTTACCTGAGCAAACTGGAGAGAGAAGCTGATTGGTTGCTATGGGCAACTGCTCCAGATTCTATTTGCTCCAGTTTTGATAAATTCGCCCCATTGCTGTTAATAGTGAAGGTACTTGAATACATTTCTAAGATTCAACTCCTGAGTTCAGTGTCATTTTACCGCAATGCATGGTAACGCACGTTGGTGTGACGTCAATAATTTTGAATGGCACCAAGCGCACCTTCTCAACATACTTCCATTCCAGTGCAACGTGTGGCAATGCATTAACGCAGAGAAACCGTGTAAACAGGCCCTCAATGGTAGGAAGAGTCTACAGAGGTGTTTCAAAAGGTAAAGCAGATTATTTACCTTGTGTTTTAACGAACTTCAAAAGTGATAAAGCTGATCTTTGTCATGGAGTCCTGTTTTCTAGAACCCCCCCACCCCCGCCTTTTCCCAAAATATAGGAAAGGTCAGGATTGCAAAGTACTTGGCCCTGTCTGGTTCAGAGAAGGCTAAAGATACATTTTAATTGTCCTTTTAAATAAACCAGGCTGTAGTCTAGGTTTGCTTGCCCTTCAAACCAGCACTTTATGACAGCTCGTGGATGAGTCACCGCTGCTCTTAACCCTCTGAAGGAAAGAAAAACTGCAGGAGACGGGAGTGAATACTGTAGATCTTTATTCAGTGCTTAAGACTAGTTACATATTTACTCATAAAAAACATTTAGACTTCATAACCAAAGAAAAAAACAAAACCACTTTTTTTTAACCTGATTTCAAACTTTATCGCCACAAGTAAATGACGTACAACACGTTGCAGGTCTCAAGCAGGGAAGTCATGAGAGGGCAATGCAGGCCGTAACGGAAAAAAGAAAATGTAACGCTCCATTTAGGAAAAGGGGGTCATCGGGAGGCTCAGGATCCCTGCTGGGGAAGAGACAAAAATGGCGAACACAATTTCCAACATGGTGACTACGGACAAGTATGACTCGACACATGGAAAAAATGGACAACAATAACGGGTGATGGCTACGTGGGCCATATAAATAGTGGCCGGCTGAAACTGAGGCAGCAACGTGCATTATCGGGGTGCAGGAGCGGGACATGGCTTCAGTGCATCAATATGGAGGCATTTAAAAAATGGCAGAAAAGGCGCAAAAGGCATTTAACAGTGCAAAGAAAAAAGGCGCAAGGCTTTAAAGGTTATCCATAGTGTTAACAAAAAGGTAGATTTGGGGGATGGGGGGGCGCAGGAGCGGCACTTCGAGCCAACGATTTTCCAAAACACGGCCTTTTATTACCTCTATGGAGTTACAGAAAATGGCAGATGGCTCAGTTGAAGTTGTTCAAAATGGCTGACCTTTGTTATGCATAACTGGGCCACGGCGACAATCCGAACCGCGGGCAGGACGACCTCCAAATTCTATAACGTTTCTGAAATCAGTAGGTTTTAACCTAATAAAATGAATGTCTCTGTTTCTTTTAAAAAATAATTAAAAAAATGAATTTAAAATATATTACAGCGATTTTGACTCTTCAACCATGGAGGTCACCAGAAGAGGGTGGGGTGACCGCCCACCTATCTAATTCCAACTTGCCAAAAATCAAGATGACTTGGTTTAATAGTAACTAGTGTTCAAAATGGCCTCCAGGATAAGGCAGGCCTACGTCTGTCTGTCTGGCTCCGATCTTCAGATATAATTAGTGTTCTAAGCAGAAGTTATTTTAGGCAAAAACGGTCACAACTGACAAAACGTCTCCGAAGGGCGGTCCAGCCTTGCAACCTTCCCCACCACTGTGGGAGACCTTCTCTCTGTATACAAATCATTAGTGTTAACACTGGTCACCATCCACAACGAAGCGCTGACACGACAGACTCCATCTTGAATCAAAGCAGCCAATGCTGACTCCTTTCTGATTCAAAATGGCAAAAAAAGTAAAGGAAAGAAGCTCTACAGTTCAAAAATGGCTTAGCCATGGAGGCTATGGCATAGAAGCATTTTGGTCCACGCAGGATCAAAATGGGGGCATATTTCAAGAGATACTCATTGTTCAACATGGCCACTCCTGGCAAGCTTTGGCATGACTGACTCCATCTTGACACAGGTCATGCAGTCCTTCAAGAAAACCTTTCAAAGACGGTCCATTTAAAAGCTGAAAAGGCTGTCCCTGTAGCCAGGTGCTCAGCTGGCTCCTCCTCGCGCTCCCCATACTTTACTTCCTCACTCAGCAGGCTCCATTGGGTGGATGGAGCGTACTCTGATAGAGATCGGAGCGGAGGAATCGTGGGTAGGAATCTCGTTCCATCAGGCCGTAAATTCTGCGCTGAGCTTCGTTAAATGTTGAACGCGTGGGGACTAGTAGGTTGTGTTCGGTTAGCTCCCTCGTGCTAGAGTCCAGATTGACCTGCGGGAAGGAGAGATTTGAAGATAATGAATTGCAGGAAAAATGATATTACAGGCAGTCCCCGAGTTACATACATCCGACTTGCATACGACTCCTACTTGCAAAACGGAGGCTATTACTGTACAGCAGGGGTAGTTGTAATGCTACCGCGCTCGTACCGACGAGGAGTGCCCGCCTTTTTGGGTCTGGTTCGTAGTACTGTACATACATTACAGGAAGTTGCCTCTTGTTAGACATGCAGACGAGGGGTGCCCGCCTCTTCTTCCGGTCACCGCTAGATTTTTACTCATTAGAAAGATGTCATCTCACTTCCTGTCATTGAGACAACAGGAAGTGAAAGGAAATCTACAACTAGGAAGGAAAATTTACTCCTGAAAGAGTGAACATGGGAAAAAGGTGACTCCACTGAAGCTTTATCACTAATCCTTGTTTCCACGACAACCCAACATTTTCAAAATCCAATTGTCACGGGGACAGAAAGTGAGGTGAAATCTTCTGAACAGGGGCACACACAGCAAAACAAACTTTACAGGGGTAAACCCTTCCCTATGCTAGCCAAAAAAGTATTTTTGGTTGCAGTTACACTTAAAAAAGTTACCTGTTCCAACTTACATACAAATTCAACTTAAGAACAAACCTACAGTCCCTATCTTGTTCGTAACCCCGGGGACTGCTTGTACTTAGGTTATTTGAGAAGATCTATCCCGCACCCATTCCCCTATGGCCATTCAAAATAGATCAGGAGCATGCCATTATTAGAATGTAAGCTCTCACAGGTAGGGCCTCCACACTTTTTTTTTTCTTTTTTACTTCCACCGCTCCAAGCTTGCTCCAGTGATGGACTGCAATCTCAATACAAACTAGTAGTCCATCACTGGAGCCATTTTTTAAAATGTATTTTATTGTTTATCCGATTAATCGAACTTAATAATCGGCTAACTAATCGATTTTGAAAATAATCGTTAGCTGCAGCTCTACTCCGTACCATCTTGTTCTGACTTGTATTGTAACTATAATGTCTTCCTTATATTGTAAAGTGCTGTACAAACTGTTGTAGCTATATAAATCCTGTATAATAATAATAATGGCAGGAGGTGGCACTCCAAGCAATGGGCTATACATAGCCAGCGCTTTGAAGTATTTGAAGTGAGTTTTAGCAGCAAGACAGATGTGTTGGGGCCCTGAAGGTCCCCTTTATGAAGGTTGCACATTGATATACTGGATCTTCGTGGCCCTGATGCATCGGTCTTGCTGCTGTTCTTCATGTATGCCGACAAGTAAAACTCGCTTCAAATACTTTCCACATTACTCAGGGTCAAGAGCAAGTCAAGTCAAGAGCTACACCGGACCACTTTTATTGGTTTAACAAAACGACTAAAATTACTAGCGATTCAGTGCTGAGAGTAGAAATCAATCTCTATACGGATGAGACAAATGGCTGCTTGTGGTGGAAGTGACAAGTAGGATGTGGCAGTGAGATAAATTGCTACAGCGTTCTTTTTGTGCCGTTTACCCCATAGGGAGCTAACAACGGTCAGCTTGTGATGTTGGCTCTAAGGCAGAGCTTTAACTTTTTTTACAATTTAAATGGCTGACAAGTTTACTCTAAAGTTGGACTGGGGGCGGGTACATGGCTGTCTGGGCTCAGAGGAAGCTGGTTGAATGATGCTGTCCGTCATTCAACCCAAAAGACTGAGGATATCTTGTGGAGGCAAAGTACTGCGGGGGACAATTATGGATTGATGATTGGTATTGTGGCAAAAGCTGTTTCATTTTTTCTTCTAATGGGCTATTCATTTTTCTTTTATTGGAGTCCTCCATTAAAGCGCTGTGTGCTGAATAGGCTTACTTGCCCATGATGGCACACTTACTGTACTACTGTGCCCTTCTCCAGCGCTGTGCAATAAATCTTCTGTCCCCCGCCGCCAGCTCTGCTGCCGCCACTTCTGGGTTACCAGGCATTCTCTTTGGCCATTGGGTGGCCACTGGTGATTTTAACTCCAGTGCATGTGCATATCTTCCCCGGCATCAGGCCCATTCATGGCATCTTAGAGAGGTCATGAATGAGCTGAGAGTGCACTCTGCATGGCACATGCGCCGTACAGTGTTTTCAGCCTACAATCATTTGCATCCCAAACATTTGAGCACTGAATGCCTTATTTTTTTTGGTGAATTAAATATTCGATCACCTTCCGAAAGACGACAGCGAACAGAAGATTTCACACGCCAACGCATTAAAAGCTCATCAGAAGAAAGCATTGGAAGGGAAGATTCCAGCAACGCTTTCAGAAGAAATGATCATGCACCCCTCCGAAAAAAAAGAAACATTGGCAATCAATTATTCATCTCAATTGCTGACTTCTGTTCTAGGACGGAAGACGCCGGCATCAGTGCCCGCCCAACATGTGACACGCGCGCGTCATTACGGATTTTACAGTCTGCTCCTCCGAAAAGGCCTTGTGCAAAAAATAAACCGTAGCAAATGAAATACAGATTTAGCGCAGAGAAGATAACAGCCCGTTAGACCACTGGGAGGGTCATTCCAGTCTGGTTCACACGACAAGATCGGATTTACTCCGCAGAGACAGTAACGGTTGGTACTGTGGGGCACAATTATGGATTGATGATTGGTATTGTGGCAAAAGCTATTACATTTCTTCTTCTAATGGGCTATTCATTTTTCTTTTATTGGAGTCCTCCATAAAAAGCACTGTGTGCTGAATGGGCTTACTTGCCCATGATGGCACACTTACCTTACAAGTGTGCCCTTCTCCAGCGCTGTGCAATACATTTTCTGTCCCCCGCCGCCGCTCTGGGTTCCCAGGCATTCCCTTTGTCCATTGGGTGGCCACTGATGATTTTAACTCCAGTGCATGTGCATATCTTCCCCGGCATCAGGCCCATTCATGGCATCTTAGAGAGGTCATGAATGAGATGAGAGTGCACTCTGCATGGCACATGCGCCGTACAGTGTACACAGAGAATGAAAAAAAACCCTAGGGGGGGAAGTTTTTTGGCAGATGAGAAATTGCGCGTCTCTTCTGCCAAAAATCCCTCCAACAAATTTGAATTGTTCTCACTTCCGCTGTAATTGATAGACCGTTATCCACATTCTGGAAACATTCCATAATCATCAGTTATTATTGCAAAATGATCTTCGTCATTCAGCAACACTCTGTGTTCAGAGTCTCATAGCGCGGTGCTTCACTTTAAATTAGGAGAGGAATGAAATGTAGCCAGCAGGAATACACACACACACCCAGTTTAATAACCGTGGCTCATTGAGAGGTGATCGTGCCTCAGGAAGTGCTATGACTAAGTTTTCCTCAATCACATAGGCAAGAACACAAGTAAAACTGAAAGCCAAAAGTAAAAACAGAGCAAATAGGAAATGCTGCCTTTCTGCACGGACTGACATGGCTTCAAAAGATTTTTTTCATACTGTATGTTTAAAGTGCATCTAGCCTACAAATTGTTTTGGATGGGGTGGTGGAACTCCTGTTGGGTTTGCACTGCTATCTGGGGCTCCGTTAGATGGATTTCCCCTCACTTCCTGTCCTGATAATAACGATTTTTACTTGACAGGAAGTGAGGGAAATCTGCAACAGGGATGTAGACAGAAATAAAAACCTAGTTTCAAAGAATGTCACCAGCACACCATGCTAAACGCGAGTAGCAAAGGTCCATTTTAATGACAGAATTCCATTCAATTGCAAGCGCTTTCGGGGCCACACAGGGTCCCCTTCATCAGGGCTCAGAATGACGTCACTCTGAACCCGATGTAGGGGACCCTGTGTGGCCCCGAAAGGGCATGCAATTGAATGGCATTCATTAAAATGGACTTTTGCTAATCACGTTTAGCATGGCGTGCTGGTGACATTCTGTGAAACTGTATACGCCTCGCAGCGCCATCCGTGATCACTACAAGCACCCACCGGCATGCCCAGGTCATCCGCGGAATCCGGTGAGGAGTGCAGCAAGATACATTCATTTATATCTGTAAAAAAAGTCAAGGCAACTGGACTTGCTGTATTTTTCTTGAAGACATTTCGCTGGTCATCAGACTAGCTTAGCTACGGCTAAGGCCGAGTAAGGCAGAAACGTGTCAGCGGTTGTGCATTGTACAGATGCATGTGGAATAAAGTTGAAGTTCTTTGGAAGATTTTCGTGCGCCTGTTGCAAGGTTTTTGAGCCTATTACTACGGAAGAAAGTCATCCGTGCACCGAATGTGGATTGCGGGGACGCATGATAGGGGCGAGCTGTGCACTTTTGTGTTTTCAGCCTACAATCATTTGCAGCCCAAACATCTGAGCAATGAACACCTTTATTTTTTTTTTGCGAATTAAATATTCAATCGTCTTCTGAAAGACGACAGCGAACAGAAGATTTCACACGCCAACGCATCAAAAGCTTACCAGAAGAAAGCATTGGAAGGGAAGATTCCAGCAAAGTTTTCAGAAGAAATGATTGCACCCCCCCCAAAAAAAAACATTGGCAATCAATTATTCATCTCAATTGCTAACTTCTGTTCTGGGACGGAAGACGCCGGCATCAGTGCCCGCCCAACATGTGACACGCGCGCGTCATTACGGATTTTACAGTCTGCTCCTCCGAAAAGGCCTTGTGCAAAAAATAAACCGTAGCAAATGAAATACAGATTTAGCGCAGAGGATGAAAGGCGGTTACACCACTGGGAGGGTCATTCCAGTCTGGTTCACACGACAACATCGGCTTTACTCCGCAGAGACTAACGGTTTCCCACTTTAAAGCAAGTGGACCTGTCACTAAAATCACTTTACATGCTCGCGTAGGACAGTAACCGACCACATAACTATTCTGAGCAAAAAAAAAAAAAAGATCCCTCGAGCGACTTAAAGGACTCGGTCACATGGTCTCAGGGGCGTAGTGGATGTTTCACATTATCGGAGATCACAGAGAATCAATTGATTTTAATGAAATCTAATGGAAGGCAGGAGGATCAGCAGGCGCTGTGTAGCGCAGGGGTAGGCAACCTCAGCAGTCCGGCTGTTGTGGAACCACAAGTCCCATGAGGTATTGCAAGACTCTGACAGGCATGACTACCAGAGGCAGAGGCATGATGGAATTTGTTGTTTCACCACAGCTAGAGTGCCGAGGATGGTCACACTGTTGTGGTGTATAAAGTAGGAAGCAGAGACTACATATGTAATGAGCAAATATGGCTGCCCCCATGTGCATATATAACTTCAAGCAATGATGTACTGCACTGTGCCACATTGCAAAGGGGAACATGTCTGACTAATCAGCATTTACATGCCACAGTGTACCTGAGCATAACTGCTGACCATCTGCACCCCTCAGTGGGTACTAGACAGGAGTACTATTAAAGCAGATGTGAACCACAAATAAATGATATTTACTTTGCTAAAGCGCTGTGCAGCATAAACAGTTGCCGTTCTTTCTCTTTTGTATAAAATACTTAAGCTTTTGTCCTCACCCTTTGCTGCAATTCAGTGCTGCTCATCTCTTGCATTCTCTTTGCAGCCATTTCCGGTCTACATGCGCTCTAGCAATGCCTGAATGGCATCTCCCTTGCCAAGTTTCCCAATGGCGGCAACAGTGGGCCATGTCTGTGTAATGTGTCAGGGGACAATGCATGGGCACAAATGAGAGACAGCAACAGAACATTGTCACTAGCAATGAGCTTGGGTTCAGGGTGAAGCTGTCAGTAACGGCCCAAAGGGCGAAGAGCCATATTGGGTCAATGTCACTTACCAAATATGGCCATGTGGGCATATAAGGTTAATGATGTCATCAGCATCCTGCTACTTTGTTCACGTAGAGCTGCGGAGTGGGAAATGCCCCAGCCTCAGTTGATTGGGCTGGCACTAACAGTTTCCTTCTGTGGTTTGATCAAACTCAAGTTTGGACCGACCCCCGAGCTCATCCTTAGTTGTCACTAGGGATGAGCTCGGGTTTGGACCCTATAACAGGAAGTGCCGGAACAAGAACCTTCATAGCAGGATCGCCAGCTATTATTTTCCTGAAAGCTGAAAACGTAAAAAGAATCAAAATGACTTTTGAAATGAAAATCGGCATTGTATAAGAATTTAGTGCTTTGGCTTAAATCTACTTTAAATTGAGTAAAAATGAAAAAGTCAAATAGGATTTTGAAGCAGCTAAATGACAGGTCTGAGCACACCATTTAATGTTTACCGAGTTCCCCCTTAATAACAAAGTGGGAACCTTGGAGCAGATTCAGCAGGAAAGCGGGAGATCAGAGTGATTCATTTCGCACCGACTGCCGGAGAAAAAGGAAAAGCGGAGTAAAATAAACATTATTTCTAAGCCTGGGACTCATTTTTAACAGCGTGTTTGTCATCGGAAAAGTATGCCCTTTAAAGGGAGAAAGCGAGAAAGGCTGCAGGCGGCCCCCGTATGACAAGGCGCTATCAACATTCATCCGCTGACATGCGCGGGGCAGCTTCAAGCTGTGATAACAGTTTATTTACTGCAGTTGCACCGAGTGTTTAAAGACCATTACGGGGATATTTTTACATTGCCGCGGGGAGATTCGTCGCAGTTTCATTTGCTAAAAGTCACGAACTCCAGGCAAATAGCTGAACACACAGATCAAATATGTGTTCCCAGGGGTGTGTGTGAGCTGGTGGTGCACGATGAAGCCCCGGGGGGGGGGGGGGGGGGTGGGTGGGGGGGGGTGGGCACCGAGGCCCCCGGGGGGGGGGGGGGGATTGGTTCGTGGATGAGGGTACTGGCAGTGCACCAGCATCCCCACCCAGCTCACTGACGTCACTGGTTGCTTGCCAGGAGGTGGGCGGGGCGCCAGCCACAGCATCCAGCTCAGCTCCTGGTAACTATTGTTGTCACAGTTTGCCCGGAGCTGAGCGGGACGCCAGCCTGAGCATAACAGGTTGCAAAGAGCAACCTGGGATGATCTGGCAGAAAAGAGGGTGGCAGCCAGCTCACTGACGTCGCTAGTTGCTTGCCAGGAACTGGACGGGATGCCAGCCAAGCCAGAGCGTAACAGGTTATTAAGAGCAACCTGGGACGCTCTGGCAGTAAAAGGGGGCGGCAGGCATCCCCCCCCGCGTGACCCAATGAGATTCTGTGTTAGGGATGACCCTGACACGTATACAAACTATCTTATCTACCGAAGGATTTGTGATTCTGTCCAGCCAGTCTTGCAATTTTTTTTTACACCTCTGCCAGACAGTGCAGCCAAGAGGGTGACATCGCTTTCTCTGCCGTTGCCTCACCATTGAGACAGAAATACTGCCCTCCTTGCATGTGTCTCTACCTCGCCGGCATCAATATCATGCCAGTGACTTACATTCTGTAGTGTTTTCCCCGTTGAGGGACTGATGCTTCACACATCCATCCGGTGAGGAATGACACGTACAAGCAGTTGAGTGCTGACCCTGCACATTTTAGCACTCCTCTTGCCTAGCAAGACACTGGTCTTAAGGGCCAATTTACACCCAAACGTTGTGGGATGTTGAATAGCACCCCAATGCACTTCAGCACATAGTGTAATGTGGCAAAAATGTTCTTGGCACGTCCAATCTTTGGGAAATTTTGGTGCGTCGGAAGCCCATTGATCTCAATGGGCTTCCTTAATGCACTGCATCTGTAAATATGATTTGAAAAAAGGACAATACTTGCCTTATTCATCGCTCCGCTGGTGGCTATCCTCCGCTCCTGGTATGCGGTCAGGCCCTCAGTGTCTTCATGTACAATGCAGACAGCTAGTCCTGCAATGTACATGATGAATTTGGAGAGTCTGTGACCAGTCGAGCGGCAACTTTGGGAATCCATTGGAGGAAGCTTACCAGAGCAAGCAACGGGGCAGTATTTCTTGCCCCTAGACAAAACATGCAATTAACCCTTGCAGCGCTGGGGGTGACCAGCTTTACGAATGAGGAAGGCAGAGGGGTCACCTCCACACTTGCAGCCTGCTGACTGGACAATGACAGAGCAGCAACACACTGATAAGTCATCGCCTCTGCTCATTAAGTGCATGTGATAGACATTGATGGGCCACTTGCTCTGTCTCATTGTGAAACGGCCACAATGAACAGATAGCCAGTGACCATGTGATCTCTGCCTAGACGTTTGGTCACATGAGGCAGCGCCAAAGCAATAAAGAAAGAGGTGGTGCCCCTGTAATTTGGTAATGCCGATGTGTTCCGCATTGATTCCTAACGAAGCGTAAATATTAATTAACATCCACTTTTTACAAGATTTGCGAGCCTGCCCCAGAGACAGAAGACATGTTAAATGTGTCCCTGAAATACAGATTGGATTATCTCCTAAACTGCATAACATGCTTTTAGCGTGACCTTCGAAGTCATTTAGCAAATGTGCAATCCCTGCCACAAGGGACGTAGACATCATAGTCCTTTCCTTGCCTGGGATTAGTGTCAGCAATATTGACAAATCCTCAGAGATTGCGCACATTCCTCCAGAAGACACTAAAACGCCAATAATGACAAAGCATCCCGTAATGTCAGATCTTCACCCGACACCTGTGGTGTCCTTCCTCCCTCCCTCTGACCAGGGGGTCATAAACCGTAAACTCGCTCTAATCCCTATTGATTTTGCCATTGAAGGTCACATCGATGGGGTTGAAAGCCACTTCCCCAGCTTTGTATATTCAGAAAAAAAAAAACAATGGTCACTTTTCTTAAAGCTGAACTCTGGGCAGATACTACAAAACACCAATGAATGTCCTTATGTATTAATAAAAAAAAATAAGGACATTTATTTTTATTGCACCTACTGTCAATACCCGAGTTGCAGGGTGGGGGTGGGGAGGAGACCTAGCTGTGTTGCTTGCAGCAGTGTTTTCCAAAAGTTTTTTAGGTCAGGGCACCCTTTAAAAGTATGCAAAATCTTGAGGTACCCCGGTCTAAAATGCAAAAAAATTAAGTGTGTTCCCTTCTAAATCCATACCAGACCCTTATCTGACATAGAGGTCTGGTATGAATTTTAAAGGGGGGACCACACACAAAAACAGTGGGGTTTCCCCCTTCACATCAAGAGCGCCTTCAAATAGAAGCCCCCTTTTCACATCTGAAACCCCCTTTTACATCAGGAGCCCCCATTCACATCAGGAGTCCCCATTCACATCAGGAGTCCCCATTCACATCAGAGGCATGATGCTGCCAAGGCACCTTGGGGGTGTCTTCTGGCTTCCTCAGAGGAGGAACGGAGCATAAACTCCAAAGTGCCTTGGCACCCTGGTTGAAAAAGGCTGTTTTAAAGGACAGTGAAATGCACTCATCCCCATAGTTAGAGCCGGCGTGCGACACTGCAGCTGTCACACATCGGCTCTATTGAACGAGAGCTGAGTGATCACAAACCGCTGATTGCTCAGCTCCCGATCTTCTCCCTGCAGAGAGCGGTGACCGTCAGTCCCTCCTCCCCTCCAGCGCTTACTGGAGGGACAGACAAGGGAGGGGGCGGGCACAGCTGGCTCTGGCTTTCGAAGGGCCCAGTCACACCATAAAGAGTGTGTTCCAGAGCGTTCAGCCTCTGGAACGCACTGGAACGCCAGCCGGGTCACTTTGTTTTGTGGCACTGCAGCCACACTCCCTGCCTGCAGTTCGATCGCCCGTAACCGAACACGGGGCACGTTAGTGCCTGCATTGCGGTCCAGCATTTTTGCAGATTGCACTGGACCAAAATGCAGGCACTAATGTGCCACGCGTTCGGGTGATGGCGATCACGCTGCGGACGGGGGGTCGTGGCTGCGGTGCCATTGACTTCAATGCACCGCCGTGCCCCCTCCCGCCCCAAAACAAAGTGAGCCGGCCGGTTCCAGAGGCCGAACGCTCTGGAACGCACTTTATGGTGTGACGGGGCCCTTCGAGAGGTAGAGCCAGCTGTCAGGTAGCAGTATTGCCGGGATCTTTACCGGCTGCAGCGCGGCTATGTGCTGTCAGCGTATAGCAGACAGCAGCCTGCTAGATGCTGAATTTGGGTCACGCATGCTCACAGGAGTCCATTCGTTCCAGCACTGAAGTATCTCGTGAGAGCACAAAATGTTCTAAAATGTGATTATTATTATATGACACGGTCATTATCCTGCAGATACAAACAGGGTTTTGATAAGCTTTCCAAGCACGAGGCACGTTACCTCCTTTGGGGATTGATATGCGATGTAGTGCTGGTAGATTTTGCGCGCCCGGCTGTTGAGGATGAAATGGGGGTGCGTATCCCGGTACTCTTCGCAGGCCAACCAGAAATCCAGATTCTCATCGCTGAACTCTGACTGCAGGAATACCCGAAAGAGAGCTCGTCCATCTGGATGCAAACATAGAAAAGAGAGTCACGTTTGTAAAGGATATTACTAGTTTCAAATTACATCGCTTGAAGACAGCGAGAGAGAGACATGAAGGATGCCAATATCATCGTACGGACCCAGGGCTGTAGCTACCATGGGGCGAGTGAGGCAATCGCCTCAGGCGCAGCTGAGAGGGGGCGCAGCCAGGGCCGGACATGGCTGCGTCTCCTTGCCAGTGTTGTCATGGTGAGCATAGGGCGCCATTGGCAACAGGGGCGCCAGACGGCCAACACAGCTACGGCTTGGCAGGGAGAAGAGGGGCGGCACAGGCTCCAGCTTCTCCTCGGATACCTGCTGCTCTCCCCACCTGTATGGGCAGAGGACTTATAAACGGAAACTAAAAATGTTTTCATTCGTTTGGTCAAATAAAACAAATTTTTATGCTATTTTGGATTTGGCCACCAACGCATTCTGCGCATGCACACCATCATCCTGGAGGCGGGGTGCATCATGTCACACTCCGCACACGTCTGTTGGGGGGGGGAGGGGCGGCACAATTTTCTGTTTTTGCCTCAGGCGCAAAAGGAGCTAGATACGGCTCTGTACGGACCTGCGCTTTGCCCTTGCAACAGGTTCACCTCATGAACACCCTTTGTGAAGAATAACAGGATATGCTGGCCACTGGAACCAATCAGATCCTTCCTTTAATTCTCCAATATTGCACTGGAATCATGAAAGGGAGCAGCAGTCCATCAGTGTGTAAAAGTGTGTAAAATATGTCATTATATACTCGCAATGCTATTTGCACAGCGAAGAAGCATCAATACTCTCCTCCTGTCAGCAAGCTCCCAGTGCTAGCCTGAAAACACAGTGAATTGCAGTAGAGTCTGTTGGCCCTACAGTGCTGGCCATCCCTCAGTTCTGCTGTGAATTGGTATTACGGGAAGCCAATACATAACTACCTATACTGTCAGTATACAAAAAAAGCATATAAGGATTCAAAGTGGAACTCCGCTTTAAAAGATTTTGTAAGGGGTCTGCTATATTGTAGTACAGATTATAACCTGCTTCTGTTCTGCAGGTTCTGGAGGGATTCGGGGAGGGGGCTTTATATTAAACACATTACCTGCCCAAGGCGTATAAAAGGAATCAATCGACTGCTTAGGGACATGGCCAGCTCACCTGTTTGCTATTGGCCTGACACGGCCAGGGTTGCTTGTAATTTAGCCTCAAGCTCTGTGCAGACTTTCGGAGAAAAGCAGCCAGCCAGTTATGGGAATGATTCCTGGAATTTCTGTCTACAAAGTGAGTATTGTTGCCATGGTTACTTAAAAAAGAAATATGTGATTCTACTCTTATTTTTTCCCTTTATAAAACCTCAGCCGGCTGCAGACTGAAATGGAAAGATCATTCTTTAATAACAGTAAAATTACAAAATGTCTTGTGTGGCAATTAAGTTTGTATCCGTTGTTATTAAAAAAAGAATACATAAACTCTACCAACATTCTTTTAAGGCAGCGCGACGAATGGTGATGAGGGGCAAAGTGTAGTGGCAAGCAACAACCAATCAGAACTCAATGTATGGTGGGCAGATGAATGAGTGACTTAAAGCGACAGTACACTCCCCTTCCTGGCTGCCTTGCTGGTGCCAACAACTTCGCCTGGTCTTTTTTTCCTGCTTGGGATCACTGACCATCTTGATTGGTGGGGCCGGAATGATGCAACTCTTGTGCGTATGCATAGGACTTCATTAGTTCCGGAACTAAAGTATCCTGTGAATGTACACCAAGTTAAACATATGCATAGGAGTTCATTCATCCCGTCACTAAAGTATCCTGTGAATGTACACTGAGCTACGCATAGGAGTTCATTCATTCTGGCACTAAAGTATTCTGTGAATGTACACTGAGCTATGCATAGGAATGTATTCATCCCGAAACTGAAGTATCCAGTACATGTACACTGAGCTGCGCATGCACATTGGAGTTAATTCATTCCGGCACTGAAGTATCCAGTAAATGCACACTGAGCTGCGCATGCACATGGGAGTTCATTTAAGTCGGCAACAAAAGTAACCTGTGAATGTACCCTGAGCTGCGCATACGCACTGATGATACAGAGCTGCAGTGAGCTCCTCCATCCGGCATATATTATGCATTTCAAGTACCCACTCACGGGTAGTAGGGGGAGTACTCGACTTCCAGTGACGCGGTATAACCGCCTTCTCTGCCATCACGAAAAATCTGAGGAGACCCTTCTTAGCCGAGGATATCGAACCTGGTAGTACGGACAGAAGGGCCACCTTTGGAGACCTGTCCACCTTGCACCTTGGTGTGAAAGATCTGGTCATAGGTATCAAAAATAGCTTCCCAAAACGAGGTCAACAGAGGGCAGGACCACCAGATGTGCAACATCGTCCCTGGATGTGACAGACACCGCCAGCATAGTGCAGAGGCAGATGGGTACATGGCCTGAAGTCTCGTAGGACAGTAGTACCATCTCGACAGGACCTTATAATTTCTCTCTTGATATCTGCTCGCTACGGACATGGTGTGTGTTAAAGCAAAGGATTTAGAAATGTCCTCATCTGTGAGGTCGCATCCTATCTCCCTCTCCCAGTCCCTCACAAAAGAGAGGGTAGGCGAGGCGCGCTCGGACAGCAAAAACCCGTATATAGTAGAAATCATGCGTGCTGGGGGGTCTCTGGAGACACACAATTTCTCAAAGGGAGAAAGCTCTCTCGTTGGGCGACCTCTCGCAGCAAGCCCGGTCAGGAAATCGCACAATTGAAAATACGCCAGCCAGCTACCCGGCATCACAGTGTCCCTCCTTAACAACCCAATAAGGGGCCGCAAAGTGCCCGCCTGCAGTGCCTGACAAATAGGGCTAAAAGATCGAGACTGCCAACCAAGGAACTGGCAGGCATGGTGTGCCGGAGGGAAGTCAGGGTTGTCCATGACTTGGGAAAGAGGGCCATAATATGAGGAAATATGGGAGGAGCTAAGCAATGCATCCCATACTTTGAGCATTGCGGGGAGAAAAAAGGGGAGACTGGTGTGGGCGGGTCTAGAGGGGGGCGGAGACCAGAACAGGGAGAGGGGGGAGAAGGACAGTATTTCCCGGTCTAGTGATATTCCTTATTATTAATAATGGCCATTGTTCAGATTCGGGAGGCCTTGCTTAGGACGTGGTTCACTTTAACAAAGGGCTGTTACATTAACTTAAATTGACACTGCCTGAAAATGAGAGCTGTATACTTTTACATTCACGAGCTGTTATTTGAAGAGGTGTTATTTATGGAACGTCGTGACTATGGAAAGCTTTTAGAATGGCTACAATAAATATTGATACTTTTTTTTTTTTACAAAGAAAAGGAGTGCCGATCGCTTTGGAGTTGTGTTATAGCGGTAGTGCGTGCTGCGTGGAGCACGCACCCGAGCGGCACGATACTGCAGTATCAGGTGAGCTGTTATCCTGTGAAACGGTTAACACGGGAAAAGCGCTGGGCAGATTGCGCGGTTTCCCACTGAGATTCCGCCTGTGCAATTGAACACGATCACGGCTAAAAAAGCAGCGCGTTGTGTCGGGGGGGAAAAAAAATGTACCTTTTTTCAGCGATTGCCGCGCGGATTTAACCCAATTGCAATCAATGGGGCCGCGTGGCAACCACGATTGCGCGGCCCGGAGATGGGATCACTCAGATCTGAACCTAACCTAGTACTATAAACACAA
>NW_017307047.1:408567-461082 GCF_000935625.1 Nanorana parkeri | reverse complement strand
CCACCACATACATTTATAAAGCAGTTTTGGAGTCTAATGCCACTGGAAAAAAAAGGCGGGTGAAGTGCCTGGTCATGTGACCTGTCCAGCTCTCATCCAATCACAGAGCTCTCTCTGCTCTTCTTAAGCAGAGAAGACTCTGTTGGGCTCTGCCAGCTGCACACTGTGGCCCTAATTTTATTAGTGGGATGGGCCCACAGAGGTTATGAGATTTGAAACGGCTCTGCCACACAGCACAGTGTATTTTTTTAAAAACAAAATTCCCAGATTTCGGCATTAATGTCGAGGTTAATATGAGGCTTAGTGCTACCTTGCATTCTAGAAAGGGTTCCTGTGAGGGGGGATTAAGGGCACAGCATTGCTCACTACCCTCTGCATTGAAAACTGCCAGCACCAAGGTTCTGATACTGCAAGCGACATGTTGCCATTTTCGGTAGTGTTTTCTTTGCGCTGCATTGTTCTATTTTTTTTTTTTAGCCCTATTCAGTCTCGTTTGCTTTTGTTACTCTATTTCTGAAGATTACAATACACCCCAGACACATGACATGTGCAAGGAATGACATTCAAATACATCTGAGGAGCCCCTGCATATCCTCTCCTGTTATAACATCAGCATTGTAACAGGAATACATAGAGGAGTTGTCTCTGATGATGCAATCAAAGCTTACTTGAAAAAATCCCTTTTATGTAGTAAGTGACGCCTTCCATCTGCCCATCACTTCCAGCAACCTCCTGGATTCCCAGTGTGCTTTGTGTCTCTTTCCCTGCTGCTTGAGGTGATGCAATCTCCATTTCTCAAGACTACACATCCCATCATGCATTGCTTCCAGCCAGCAATGACAATGTTACATAGAGATGGAGTTGTAGTTCCGGAGGCAGGCTCTGTGAGAGTGGTGACAGAAGAAGTACATATTCACGGGGGCTGAGTGAAATGGTGTCAGTGCATGGAAAGAAGTCCATCCTATGGGCATCTTCAGTTTACAAACATCTAGATTGATATGGTTATCAGGAGTGGGATAGAGCTTATGGAAATTAAATATAGAAATACAGATTTAGTTTTAGTTTTTCCAGCATAGATGCCTTTTAATGCCGGCAGTGCCTCTATATTCTTAACACCCCCCCCAAAAAAAAAAAAAACAACATCCCTTACAGTGGGGTGGCCCCTGCACTGAAAGGGTTAACTGCTAGTTAATGCTTAGAATAGCTGTGTAAAGGACTTTTACTTACCTGATCCGAGCTCCGGCAGGCTCCAAGACTGACTCCCCCCTGCTCCGGTAGTTGGACGCCCCCTAAAGTCACCATGTACAGCGCGGGGCCCATAGCCCTGTTTTATACATGAGGAAGGCAAGGCACATGCTGGAGCCTAGGTGAGTGCCGACTGCCAGGGAAGTGGGGGATCAGGTATGATCAGGGCTACCCAGCACCCCCCCCCCCCCCCGTGCATTGCAAGGGTTAAGTGAGTGTTTTTGTCTAGGGTCAAAAATACAAAAAGCTATACTCCCTTAATCCTCTGAGCTTGGCTTACGCCTAGACCGGTCCATGTACCATGTGTTGGTACAGCATATACTAACAATTTGTCTTTTGAGCTGTAGATGGCGCTGTAGTGCAATGTTAGTTTTCTTTATGCATGCTTATCTATGATGCAAAGGAAGTTTGTATGTACAGTATGTATGTATGTATGTATGTATGTATACATATATATATTTCCTGCATAATGCTGTATTCACATGTAATGTCCTTCTGAGCAAGTAAAACTTAATTCCGCATTCCTCAGGATCTCAGTGCTTCATCTACACACATAACCAACATCATGCAGTGGTCCTCGAGTCATCGCGTTCTATACATAGTGTATAGGACGGCGAGGGACATACCATCGCTGCAGCGGGGTGGGAGACAGACAGGAGGGAGCGCTGTCACAGCCCGCCGGCTACGAGGACCCAGCGAGTATGACTTTGTTATACTCAGCCCAAGAGCAAAATTAGAACTTAACCCCTTGCAGTGTGGGGGGTAGCCCCATTGTAAGGGTTAAGACATTTTCTAACCCAGAATTCTTCTTTAACCCTTGCAGCACAGGGGTAGCCCCCACTGCAAGGGGAGGTTTTTTCTTAAACAAACTTTATTAGTTACAATTGCTAATCATAAACACAACCCACTTTTTCTGAATGCGCTTGGCTTGGCATGCTTGTGTCTGATTGCCCATTTCTACATGCGCTAATAATGATTGGTTGCTCCGGGTTACAGTACTTGTCCCGTTGCTCTTTTTCCATAATAAGGCAGCGAGACTGCACAAATCCCAGGCCTCAGAGGGGGCTAGTGATGGAGCAGGAAGCCGGTTCATGCGGCAGTAACAGACAACAGGACGCATCCTTATCTGTCTGCTGCACAATATTAACTGACCTCGAGGCTGACAGAGAGCCATATGTTCTTTCTCCCATACGGTTTATCTATATCACACAGCCATACAATGCAAAATACATCACAGCCTCTCGCCGTGCTTCCTCAGCTGATGTATGTAGGGCCTGGTCTGTGAAGACATGATTACGGCAAGAGCCATTTCACACTGTCACATTCACTCATTTTTGTAGACTCTGAATGTAGCCGTAAGGGAACCGGTTACCGTACAATGGTGGGGAGATATGGAGGCTAAAATCTTCATCTACAGCGCACATGGCGGATTCAGACTGGGGGGGGGTGGGGGTTTGGATCATCTGCGGAGGGTCTCAATGAGGTGGTTGAGATTGGCAAGCCACTGGTAATGGTGAATGTCACATTAGTCAGATATCATTTACAACATTTTTTTGGCTTAACTCTTGCAGTGCTCATTTTTGTCTAGGGGCAAAAATAACAAAGTTATACTCACCCGATCTTCGGAGCCAGCTTGCTCTAAGGGCCCATTCACACCACATCCAGATCATCTCCAGACCAGAGGAGATTGTTTCCGGACCCAAAATGCATCCCAGCATATCCCTATGCTATTTATGGCTTCTGTTCACACCAGCGCAGTCCGTTCCAGACCAGACCAGAAAAATACTGCATGTCTCATTTTGTCTGGTCTGGCATGTACTGGAACTGTAGCAAGTTCACACCATTTTCCGACCAGATCTGGTCTGGAAAATGGTGTGAACCTGCCGTGAGGGCCCATTCATACCAAGTCCAGATCATCACCAGACCAGATTGTTTCTGGACCCAAAATGCATCCCAACAATCCCTATGCTATTCCTCGCCTCTGTTAACACCAGCGCAGTCCGTTCCAGACCAGACCGGAAAAATACCGCATGTCTCATTTTGTCTGGGCTGGAATGCACTGGAACTGCTGCAAGTTCACACCATTTTCCGGCCAGATCTGGTCCAGACAATGGTGTGAACCTGCACTTAGACCGGTCCCTGAAACATCTCTCCCCCTCCGCTGCAGTGGTCTAAGGTCCCTGAGTCACTGTGTATAGGACATGGGGACGCCGAGGGACATACAGTACCATGGCTGCAGCAGAGGAGAGAAGTGGAAGGGGCCGGTTCCGAGGATCAGGCGAGTATAACTTTGTTATTTTTGCCCCTTACTTCCAGGGGCAGCATGGTAGCCCGGCTGCAAGGGTTAAGAAAATTTTTCCCCCGGAGCGCTGCTTTAATATACAATGGACATTACCAAGAGCTGAATGTCTCACTGAAAGATGGGAAGATACAGAGGCCGGCAAATGGAGGCCAATCTTGCTCTGTGAGGCGCACATGTGGACAAATCTGGGCAACAATGGATGCAATGGCACATCCAGAATCTGACACCTAGAGGCATGTGCCTATTAGTGCCTTCACGTTATTCCCGCTGCTTTTTTTTATTAAGTGGCACAGTCCCTTTAAGGCTCAACTGAACTTTCAGTTTATATAATTTATATCCATTCTAGGTGTGCAAAGTCTTACAGTTTGTTTTCTTTTAGAGTAGAAAAGCCTGTCCCCTGTCAGCATTCCTACAGAGAAGGACAAGTGCGCTCTGTGTGGAAGCAGTGGTCTCTCTGCATAGAACCGGCACAGAGCTGAGTCAGTAGTTTCTCTGCTGAGGTCAGACACTCCCCCTGCTGAGTCAGAGCTCTCCAATCAGCAGGGAGTGTGAGTTTTTCTGATTGAAGAGCTATAGGTCTGACTCAGCAGAGGGACATGTTGGACCTCTGCCAAGAGACCACTGCTTTCGCGCAGAGAGCAAAAGGTCCTACTCTGCAGCATGCTGGCAGGCGACAGGCTTTTCTACTGAGGACGTGGCTGCTTGCTAAAGAAAACAAACTGCAGTGGTCTCTTTGCAGAAGTCCATTGCAGAGAAACCACTCTGGCTCAGGGGGTGTGCTGGTCCTATGCAGAGAGACCACTGCTTTCACACAGAGCAATTGTCCTTCTCTGCAGGAATGCTGGCAGGGGGCAAGCTTTAGTACTCAGGCTGTGGATGCTTACTCCAGAAAGCAAACTTTAAGGGCTAGTTCACACCAGCCTGAAAGTGAGCCGGCCAGAATGCGATCCAGTGCGTTTCAGCCAGAATCGGGCTGGAACGCACTGGATCGCATTCCGGCTGTCTCACTTTGTTTTGGAGCGGGTGTGGCAGTGCATTGAACTCAATGGCACCGCAGCCACCCCCTCCAGCCGCAGTGCGATCGGCCGCACGAAAACGCGTGGCACATCAATGCTTGTGTTCCGGTCTGGTCAGAAACAATAGTGCTTGCAGCATTTTTTCTGACCGGACCGGAACTTGCGAGTTAAAGTTCAGAGGCTCTGCCACTTAATCCAAAAAAAAAGAAAGCTGCAAGGAGGAATAGACTGCAGGCACCTTGAGGTACATACCTACAGCAGCCCCTCTTATTGCCCCTTACTTCCGGGTAGTATTGGAGCTTTGCCCTGAACAGAATGGCCTGGTATTTGGGCACAGCAGAGGGGAATGAGAGCTACTGCAGGTATGTGTTACTTGGCGCCTGCACTTTATACCTGGAAGCTTCCTTTATTAAAGTGACATAAGATAATATTGATCAAGCCCACTTCAGCATGCCTTAAGTGCCCTTTTCGTGCTAAACATTCACAGCCAAGAAATGCCTGAAAATGAAGACCATATATACATACCTTGCCCCTTCAGCAGAAATGGTTCCCCAAAGCCCACTGGGATCCCGACACTTCCAGAAATGTGGATCCCCCAGGTCCCCCACCGGTCTCACTGGTTCAATGCAGCTGACGGGTTCTCTTTAAGGCTCTGTAGGCTAACAGGGAGTTACTGTTTAAAAAAGGGTTTTAGTGGCGGCACTTGAGACGGTTCTAAAGGTTATGTCTACAGAAATACGCACGAGTGCCATAGAAGAATCAAGTTACATTTCTTTCTGAACATCAGGCCACCCGTCACTCTCTCTCGGCTGCTACGACACTACGGACTTGGCATTCCGCGCCAGCACCGGTTAACGTGAACCTGTCAGATCATGAAGGTGTACAAATCTACAAGACAGCCACAAAAAAGAAAGACACCTCTCCGTACCTGCAAAAACGTATTGACCTTTAAAGAGGAACTCTGGGTAAAAAAAGTCATTAACCCTTGCAGTGGGGCTACCTCCGCACTGCAAGGGTTAAGTGCTCTTTTTTGCCTAGCGTCAAAAATAACAAAAGTTATACTCACTCAATCCTCAGAGATGGTTTGTTCTTAGGCCGGTCCCTGGAGCCTCTCTCCTCCCTCATGTGTTGGAAATACAATAGACAATTTGTCTTTTGAGCTGTAGATGGCACTGTAGTGCAATGTTAGTTTTCTATATGCATGCTTATCTATGATACACAGGAAGTTCAATATATATTATATATATATATATATTTACACACACACATTACATATACACACACTTCCTGCATAATGTTGTATTCACATGTCCTTCTAAGCAAGCAGGAGGGAACACTGTGACAGCTGGACGGCTCAAAGGATCAGGTGGGCATAACTTTTTTTTTGACCTTAGGCAAAAAAAGGTTCTTAAAAAAAAGTACCTGGAATTCTTGTTTAATTTTCCTTTTTGTGCACATGGAGGGTCTCGATCCCCAAACATGCTATACATGCAGCTTCCACGTTTGACATGTTGAATAAAAAATGTCCTATGCTCCAAACCTCCATCTAGAGGCTGTAATGCAATATTACAAGACACTACATTCGAACTGGGGTAAAAAAATATTAAAAGAAGAACTCCAGGCAGAAATACTCTTAATCCAGTAGACAAAATAACAGAGCATTGAACCCTTTCAGTGCGGCGGCAGCCCAACTGCAAGGGTTAAGAATATTTCTGCCCAGAGTTCTTCTTAAAGAATGTTCCTTTTTGGCATTATTGGCCCAAAACAAATGTGCACAGATATTCGCAGGGTGAAGGGCCCCGCAAATTGTTTATAGATAGAACGCAATGATTCTAGCAATTCTGGACCTGGTAACATAGAACGCCATTTAATAAGTATACTGCTGCCTGGGAAGAACAGTATTTTATCTTGAGGGGGCTCCGCTGTGTCTAACCCTAGTCCTAAGGGCCAAGATATGGGAGCAGCTATTGACAACTAGTTTAAAAATATCACAGGTAAAATAATTTCTACAATTTGATATAATAATAATAATTATATGTACACACACACATATACATATACACTACACACACACACACACACACATATATATATATATATACACATACATACATACACACACGGTATATCCCATAGGTGAGCGGTCATGAAGTAGTCATTCAGCCATTGCAAATATTTATTTTCTCATGAATTGCAATTTGTTCTCATGAAATGTTCTTTTTATATCTCCACCTCAAATGGCTCCATTTTTTTCCCTGCTCTCCTCATAGACTCTCACAATTAACACCATTCATAAGCTGGGCGCATTGCATGGAGCAAAAACCCGTGCGATTATCTTTGGCTAATATGCGGTACGTCATCTAGGGAAACAAAAACATCATTTTTTTTTGATTGGGGGAATTGACAAAAACTTGCAGAGCTGACAATAGGGCACATGATTTGCTTTAGTAAATCAATCAATCATTCAGTCAATGCGGATTTGCTGTCATTGAATAAAGAAAGACCTGCAGGGCTGTGGAGCCTTCCAGCACCAGATGAATGCTCCACAGGGAATGCTGAGACTTGTCATTCAGCTGAGGCCAGAGATGGCATCTGTGTAGATGGGACTCTAGTAAAAAGAGGCTGCTTGGCAAGCTGGGTTTGGATCTAAAGGTGCTGAAGAAGGCAGCAGGGCATGCTGGGAGTTGTGGTTCCACAGCAGCTGAAGAAGGCACCAATGTATTTTAGGAACTGTAGTTCCATAGCAAAGTAGTTGCCAATTTACAAAGTATGGGGGCCTCAAATGCGGCCCCTGATTTCTTCAAGGGCTACATATAATATCATATGTAATGTTGCAGAAGACTGTCAGAGTGAAGACTTACTAGAGGAAATCGTCAGAGACTGTTCTGCAGAAGTGGCTGAAGACTGGAGTCAGGCTGTAGAAGACAATAAGAGACTGGGGACATGTTACATGAAACGCATAGAGATTACCGTGATTAAATAAGCTCCCACTGCTGACTGTATTTCAAACACCAAGGGGCCACTGTGGAGACAGTCAGAGACTTAGAGGGTAATGCTGTAGGAGAGAGTCAGAGACTGGGGGGGTTATGTTGTAGGAGACAATCAGAGACTAGGGACTTGTTACAAGAAAATGCTAGAGATCACGGTTATTAAAAGGCCCCTTTACAAATCAACATGCCACTACTGACTGCAGGTGCCCAAAGGCCACCCTCCAAACAACAAAAGACAGCAGGTTGAGCACCAGGCCACAGCAGCTATAGGATGTTTGGAATGTAGTTCACAGCAGTTTCAGAACACTGGAAAATTAGGTTTCACAGAAGCCTGAGAACACGGGGAATTGAGGTTCCAAAGAAGCTGAAGAACACTGGCAATTGAGGCTCCACAGAAGCTGGAGAATGCTGGGAACTGAGGTTCCACAGTATTTGGAGTATGCCGAGAATTGAGGTTCCACAGAAGCTTGGGAACACTGGGAATTGAGGTTCCATAGTAGTTGGAGAACACTGGGAATTGAGGTTCCACAGAAGCTGGAGTACGCTGGGAATTGAGGTTCCATAGTAGTTGGAGAACACTGGGAATTGAGGTTCCACAGAAGCTGGAGAATGCTGGGAATTGGAGGTTTCAAAGAAGCTGGAGAACACTGGGAATTGAGGTTCCATAGTAGTTGGAGAACACTGGGAATTGAGGTTCTACAGTATTTGGAGTACGCTGAGAATTGAGGTTCCACAGAAGCTGGAGTACACTGGGAATTGAGGTTCCATAGTAGTTGGAGAACACTGGGAATTGAGGTTTCAAAGAAGCTGGAGAATGCTGGGAATTGAGGTTCCAAAGAAGCTGGAGAACACTGGGAATTGGGGTTCCATAGTAGTTGGAGAACACTGGGAATTGAGATTCCACAGAAGCTGGAGAATGCTGTGAATTGAGGTTCCAAAGAAGCTGGAGAATGCTGGGAATTGAGGTTCCAAAGAAGCTGGAGAACACTGGGAACTGAGGTTCCATAGTAGTATTAGAACACTGGGAATTGAGGTTCCACAGAAGCTGGAGAATGCTGGGAATTGAGGTTCCACAGAAGCTGGAGAATGCTGCGAACTGAGGTTCCACAGTAGTTGGAGAACACTGGGAATTGAGGTTCCACAGAAGCTGGAGAATGCTGGGAACTGAGGTTCCACAGAAGCTGGGAAATGCTAGGAACTGAGGTTCCACAGAAGCTGGGAAATGCTAGGAACTGAGGTTCCACAGAAGCTGGAAAACACTGGGAATTGGGGCTCCACAGCAGTTGGGAAAAGCAGCAGGACATGCTGAAAATTTCAGTTCCACATCAGCTATAGAAGGCTGCAGGGAATGTTGGATGTTGCAGTTCCACAGTAACTGGAAAATGCTACATGGCAAGCTGGGAATTGTTGTCCCACAGCAGCTGGAGAAGGCAGCATGACAAGCTGGGGATTGCTGATAATATGTATCTAAATCCAAGAACAAAAAAATATAATATATTGCAGTGTTGACATTCTAGGATAGGACTATGGAACACCTCCCCTTCTCCCCATAGAAGACTGTGTGCAGACATGATGCAGCCAAGAAACAATGACTAAAACCACCGACAATAAACCCCGCTGATGACGGCAGTAAATTACAAGCTCAGCTAGATTAGGTACCCACGCTGGACGGGGAGCCGGACAGATTGTCATAATTAGATGAATTCAAACAAGACAACGGTGACGACAGCCGGCATCAATATTTGTGTTGCTACAAAGTGGAGAAACAATGGAAAAGCCCAGTTCCATGGAAGGAAGGTCTCATTTATCAGTGTTCCTGAGGAAGGAATTCTCTCCGAAAGGCTGAAATCAATGTGCTGCAAGCGAAGCAAATGTCAGCTAAAGACTCCAGCCGACCTGAGCTCAAAAGTGAAATTAAACCTATAAGAAGGAATGCTGAAAGGTAGAAATAAAGAGTAAAAGAATTATATTCAGCTTTACTGGGGAAACTGCAGCTCCAGCCTCCCTCCACTGCTGGTTACATTACCAAAAGCCTAGGCATCAGGTCACATGATCTGTGCTGCAAGAGGAGCATCAACCAATATGAACGCTTACCCTCAGCAGACGAAATGTGACCTAATACCTAGGTTTTTGGTAAAAGAAATACTCCAGGTAAAAATCTGCTACCCCTGCACTGCAAGGGTTGAAAAGAAATGTTATACTATACTCACCAGGGGCGTCCCGAGGCCAGGCGTTACCCAGGGCAGAGACCGGGTGACGTCATCACGCGCGGCCGTCTAATTGAGGGGAGGGAACATTCACCCGGTGGGATGAGGTATGCCTCCTCCGAGCTGGCTTGCTCTTAGACCGGTTCCTGGAACCTCTCTCCCCCTCCACGGCAGAGGTCTAAGGTCCCTGAGTCATCACGTCTATACACAGTGTATAGGAGATGCCGAGGGACATACCATCAGAGGAGACAGGCTAGGGGGAGCGTTGTCACACCCGGCCGGCTTGGAGGAACATGTGAGTATAACTTTGTTATTTTTGACCCTAGGCAAATAGAGCAGTTAACCCTTGCAGTGCCGGGGTAAAGAAAACTTTTACCTGGAGTTTTTCTTTAAGCAAGAAATGTTGAAGGGAACCTGAAACATAATTTTCTCCAGAAAGGTTGATCCTCCACGGTCAAAATACAGAAGTGTGAATTGCCTTAGCTGCCCCAGAGCCAGTATTTTAATCCGGCCATCCCTGTCAGACAGCACAGCCCAGATCTGACCTCACTTTTGTCTACTGCACTTAAAGCAATACAGCTTGGTCAAGGACCACCATAGTCTGTGATTGGACAACGAAGGAGCAGCAACAGACTTCTAAGGTCAACTCTTTGCTCTCTCTCCTCCTATCAGCTAAGTCCTTGTGCACTGTGGTAGAGGGTGACTGGTTTAGAGTGCTGCCTCTTCCTCTCCCAGTCCCATTACTGGTGTGCAGGGAACTATACAAGGCGGATATAAAACACAGGCTGATGTACAGTAAATGTAACCCCCAATCACTAAACTATCATATCATCTTTTACATGTGATTGTAGTTCAAAATGTAATATGCAGCTTTCATAGCTGGGGGGGCGGGCATAGTAAAATAGAAGCACTGCAGGCATTAAAGGGTATCTATGGTCAGAAAGTAAAAGTAAATCTGTATTTCTAGATTGAATTTCCATGCGTTATTTCCCGCTCCTAATAACCAGATCCATCTAGAAGTCTGTAAATTGAAGATGCCCATAGGCTGCACTTCCTCCATGCACTGACACCATTTCACATAGCCCGGGGAATACGCACTTCCTTTTATCACCACCCTCACAGAGCCTGCCTTCTGAACTACAACTCAGCGTCTAGACAATGTTAACACTGTCATTGCTTGCTGGAAGCAATGCATGATGGGATATATGTAGTATTGAGAAATGGAGAATGCATCGCATCAAGCAGCAGGGAAAGGGACGCAAAGCACACTGGGGATCCGGGAAATTGTTGAAAGCGATGGGCAGACGGGAGGCAGCTCTCTGCTCTGGCAGTCCCGCTGACGTCATCACATACAATGCAGGGTCCATAGCAATGTACGTGAGGATGCCAAGGGATATCCAAGAGCTAGAGCAGAGGGGAGGAAGGTGAACGCTGACTAATGGGCGAGTGGGGATCAGCAATGGATGAAAAAAAATAGAAAAAAATAAGAAGAGACATTTTTTTTTAAAGTGGCGATAGTGAATGATGCACAGCGCTTTAGCAAATTGAATCTCATCCATTTATGGTTTACATCTCCTTTAAGCTTTTTTTTTTTTTTTTAATCACAGATATCATTCGGTTAAATGAGGTTGTTTTATATCGGTCTGCACTTCTGCTTTCATCCTTCCTGTTAGTCTTTGTGTATCTATCCCGGCCAGCCTATAAATCCAGCAGCTCAATATCTCACATGTAGTTCCATCTGAAGAACTGCTGGCTGCAATTCAGGACTTGGTTTGTAAACATGAAATATGTTAGAAATAGTCGTTACGGTTTACAAAGCAGACGTTTTACACAAACTGCCCTTTTATAAAAAACTCGGCAGAACAGAAGACCGGGTCACAAGTCTGGAGAGCATGTGTATATGCCTTGGGCCTCGTTCACACATCCTTATAGAACCGGTCAGCGGACTCCTGTGGCAGGGGTCGGCGGACTCCTGTGGCAGGGGTCGGCGGACTCCTGTGGCAGGGGTCGGCGGACTCCTGTGGCAGGGGTCTGCGGAGTCGATGCCTACTGTTGGGTCGCAGATATATGTGAATATCTGCGGCTGGGTACAAAGCAATGAAAGGCTGATAAAAGCCGCATCGCTGTTTGCATGTATTCACACATCCTGCAGTTGCCTGAGGGTAGGGACAGATGACCGGTTGCGGACGCAGACCTATTCCATCCAGTAACCCCAATAACTGCACAGGCATCTCTCCATTTCTACTACATAATGCAGGTCAGTGACCAGCCTCAGGTTTGTAGCTTTCTTCCAACTGTGTTTGTCTGCCCCATATTGGCACTATATGTCCAATAAAGCGTGATATAAGCAACTACGTATTTGGCATTGTGCACTGTAGGGACTGGCCAGAGAGGGATCACTTTGATGCAGATGGCTAGAGAGAGATTGCTTTGACACAGTTGGCTAGAGAGGAATCACTTTGACACGGTCCGTGAGGTAACATTTTTAAAGTGGCCCTGTCACTTTGCCCTAAATGGGTAAGGTGACAGGGTCTCCTTAAACAAGGGGTTACAAGGAAAGTTAGTGTAAGGATTAGTGTTAGGGAAGAGGGAGGATAAGTTCAACAGGGACCTTAGGGCTCTGTGTCAGAAGTGTTATACCAAAAACTAACAACCAATAATCTGGCACAAAAAGCTTTTATACTTTTACACAACATATTGTTACTTTTTTTCTGAATTGCCACTGGGCTTATCTTATGCGCCCTGTTCTATCAAAGATTGTGACTGGGTTGGAATGTGTGACCGGTTTAACGTAAGCACACTATTTCGGCGGTAGAATGTGTGACCGACAAAAGGTGAAGAATTCCAACGCTTTCTCAGCTGTTCCAGGGCAGATCGGCATTGCAGATGGTATGTGCAGGAGAACCGATCTGCCCTGAAACAGCTGATCGGTCCTGAAATGTCACTTCTATCTGACTCTGTGGAATGTGAGATCGCACCGCCGAAAAACTGAAAACTGGGCGGGACTACGTTATATGTGTGACCACGTTACCGGTCACACATTCTAACGCAGTCACAAACTTTGATAGAATACGCCCAACTCCTGACTCCTATTCACGCAGTGCTAAGTGGCATTTCGACTTTAAAATGCTGTAATACTCACATGGATGAGCAAGCAGGACCTCAAGGGACTGCCCCCAGCTCTGGACGTCTTCTACGCTGGGCCTGTGATGAAGAGAAGGAAGTACGGATAAGGGAAGACAATTAAAGACTGCTGGAACACATCTAAATTGGCATCTTTAATCACAGCACAAATCAATGCAAAGCTCTGCGTAATCTGTGAGCAATTCGCTGACTGTGTCACGGTCCAACAAAGATAAATGAAACCGAATTGTCCTTTAAAATGCAAATGCAGCAGTGTTCCATTAAAGGGAATGTACAGCATTTAATGACAATTCGGAAATACTTGTAAAGGCGACAGGTCTGATGTAAATTTTAGTTAATTGTACATTTATTGCTTTAAAAAAAAACAAAAAAAAAACACGTATTTCTATGAATAATTTCTAATTAATATGCGTACAATGGGGCAGCCATATTTGCTCATTATACAGTATATGCTTTGCTTTCTGCTGTGCTGCACTATGCAATGGCTGTGCTTCACTGCAGTTACAGATGAGCAAGGGATTGGTGTGAATCCAGTTCGCCTGAGTTTGCCCAAGCCCGCTCAAAACTGTGACCGCCACTCCCACCACCCTGCCCAATTAGTGGCGGCAGTTGCGGCAAGGGCATTCCCCGCCCCCTTGTGATGTATAGCTGGGGGAGGGGGTACTCCTCTCCGCCACTGATTGGACCGGGAAGTGGGGGTGGTAGTTACAGTTCTGGGTCCACACCAAGCCCAGGTTCATCAATACTCACAATCCAAGTCCAAGAATCAGTCAATTAACTGAAAACATGTACTGCCAATAAGTGAGTTTGAGCAAAATTGGCCAATCAATGGCTCTGCTTGAACACATCAATAATCAGTAATCATGTGACCCCCTGTGGCTGTTGCATGGTGGTCTAGTGCAGCTGGAGGGAGCCTAGAGCCAATATTAGGTTTTTATTGGTACCTTAGATAATATGGCAACAGGTTAAAATCCTAGTTATTATTTAGAGAGAGAGAGAGAGAGAGAGAGAGAGAGAGAGAGAGAGAGAGAGAGAGAGAGATCTTTCTTTTCCTTCTTAGTAGTGCTGCACAATAACAATGCTTTACTAGAATGCTCCTCTATGTAGGAAGACAATGAAAGACACTGTAAATGGCCTGTCCTGTATCCTGACTGCACTGCATGACAAAGACAGCCACTAGGGGGCGTGCCCATTAATCCAGGTTTGAACTAGAATAATGAAAATATGGATGACTACACAGCTGAAAACACTGAACTCACATTTAAACATTACTTTTGGGTCAGCTTCACAATAGAAATAAGTAGCGGCAGAAACCACAATGAGACACAATACACAAAATATAGATAGAAATCATTACCGTGTAATATGAGATGAATGAGATGGCCACAGTCGGAACAGAGACAAATGGCTTCTTTTGTGCTTCTGTCTGCGATAGAGAAAACCGAAGTCATATAACATGTAGACATTTCATATAATGTATATATATATGTGCGTGTAGCCAGGGCCGTCACGGGACTTCATAGCAAGTGATGGGGGCCCCCACCCCATGACCGCTCTCTGAGCTATGAATAGCGAAGCGTGTAAATGAAGCCTAAAGCTGGCCATTCACTTATAGATTTCTTTCCTTCAGCCTGCAGGCTGAGCAAAAGAAATCCGAAGGTGTTCTCCATCTACGTTGAACAGTGAGGATGGCAGAATATTCCCTGCTGAGGTATAGTATTGTGACTGCCCGCGACCGCCGCTGTCATAGTAGCTAAACAGTGACTGCAGTCATTGTTCCGCCGACAATTTTCCACCCGGCTCCTTCAACAAAAGTCAATTGAATCATCCACTTTTGTTGATCTCGGTTGCGCTGGCAGGACCGCGCACTGCTTGAATTTTAATATATAGGATATGAAATACGAGCAGTGTACGGCAAGATTAACCAACGTGCTCTAAAAAAATGCTGCAAGCCAGAATGAGTACCAAAATCATCATAATGATAAAGGGGGAGGAGCCGGTGAGCATTCCTATACAGTAGGCAGGTTCACACCATAGCGTTGGGCCCAGTCACATCACAGCGTTGGGCCCAGTCACATCACAAAGAGTGCGTTCCAGTGTGTTCTGCCTCTGGAACGCACTGGAACGCAACCCGGCCGGCTCACTTTGCTTTGGGGCGGGAGGGGGCATGGCGCTGCATTGAAGTCAATGGTACCGCAGCCACGCCCCCCCACCGGCAGTGCAATCGCAGGCACTCGAACGCGAGGCCAAACGCACTGGAACGCACTCTTTATGGTGTAACTGGGCCCTCAGCGCATGCTTTTGCACTGCACGCTAGGTGCGCTGGTGCTTTGCCTTGCCCCCCAGCACACCTCCCAGCAGGCGTACATTGCAGCACGCAGTTCTGTTACATAATACACATAAAACCGAATGCATGCACTACTACTTTAATCACAATGCAAGGTATTGCGCTGTAACGCTCGCACATTGCGCTGCAACGCTCGCCCACCGGAAGGTGGTGCCATTTAAATGAATGACAACACAACGCACCAGTGCACCTAGCACGTGGTGCAGTGCACTATGCGATAGTGGACGCTAAGGCCTCATCCACACTGCCATGCGTACTGTACCATCCTTACCATCTTGTCTTGAATTGTATTGTGATTGTAATGTCTGCCCTATGTTGTAAAGCGCTGCGCAAACTGTTGGCGCCATATAAATCCTGTATAATAATAATAATAATAATATGCAACACATGCAAATAAATGGCTCCATACACATAGCCGCGTATGGAGCTGTATGTTTGCGTAGGGTATATATACGCAAGAACAGAATGGAACAGAGATGCGTCCGGGCAGTGTATTGCTGCGTATTTACGCGCACATACGCGCGTTTACGCGCATGTACCGTCCTTACCATCTTGTCATCCTTACGCATATACGCATACAGCACATTAAAAATTCCATTACGAGTGATGCATTCTGGGATTGCATATACGCAATATACAATTTTGCGTTGTGTGTGAATGAGGCCTAAACATATGGATCCTGTGTGTTTAGTTGTGTGAACAGGCCCTAAGGTCCCGTTCACATTAAGCGATTTATCGCACGGTAATTCCCGCGATATCGCGGCTATTTACCGCGCGATATCGCTCTTCAATGCTTTGCAATGGGGCAAAGGGTCCTGCTGTCGCGGGTCGTGTGTCGCTACAGCAGGACCCTTTTTGGAGCGGATTTTGCCGCGATTCAATGGTTTTTGATGCAAGCATTTGCGCGATATCACACAAAATGCAAACGCGCGATTTGCGAATCGCTCAGGCCCCGTTCACATTGAGCGATTCGCAAGTCGCGCATTTTGCGCGATATCGCACAAATGCTTGCATCAAAAACCATTGAATCGCGGCAAAATCCGCTTACGGGGGCCTAAATGTGAACGGGGGCCTAAATGTGGACGGGGCCTAAATGTGAACGGGGCCTAAATGTGGACGGGGGCCTAAATGTGAACGGGGGCCTAAATGTGAACGGGGCCTAAATGTGAACGGGGCCTAAATGTGAACGGGGCCTAAAACTAAATATATATGTAAATAAACACAGACCCCACACAGGGTGTGCGAGAGGGAAACCATTTTGATACTCACTCCTTCTTCTTGTTCCTTGACGCTCTGTCAGTTTCACACACGGATCCGATATCAGTCTCCACACTTGAGGCCAGCGACTGCAAAGAGGGGAAAGTGATAAGAAGGGGTTAGTGGGAGTTGACAGCATTTTTTGCGCGGTTGTGTCCTTGATCACCCACTTAAAACGACGCGTTTCATACTGAAATGCAATGAACACGGTTCTGCATGACAAAGGGAATCATCGTCATCCTCTCTGAACAAAACGCTTTATTTTACAGTAAACGGCGAGAGTTTGCGGCAGCTTGTTGCAGACCCCTTAAAAGAGAGACTGTCACTTCACCCATTCAGGAAAGAGAAAGGGCTCGTTAAACATGTATAGGGATGACTGGAATTTTTCCAGCAAATGAACAATTGGGCATCACACCGCTAGGGCACATAGAAGACAATTGCTTTCTATGTGCCCCGCTCATATTGGCAGCATACTGGATCACACTATGCAGCTGTGATAGCTCTTATAATTTATATCAGTTTTTTTAATTTCGTTGCCCATTGTAGAGATTCCCCCTCACTTCCTGTACCTGTGACAACCATACAAGAAAATCGGGGGAGCGATTGTTACCTGGACAGGAAGGTATGGATTCATGGAAATTATTGCTATGCGTGTCCCCATTGAAGATATTTCCCATCGCTTCATGACCTGAAACAAAGCGAGGAAAAATCTCCCCAATTTATTTCTCTTTTAAATGCAAGCAGTGTAAGTATCTGAATCTGGCCTGATATCAGCCTCAGACACTGTACACCAGGGTCGCACTGTAAGAAGAAGCAGCACAAGGAGACAATCAGTTCATGACAAGAAGCATGCTTATAGTAGGGGAAAGCACAGTGACAGAGAGATGAGTCCATCGCTGTGCTGCTCCTCCTTCTCTGTCCAGTCTCAGGCCTGGGGGCGGGTCCATGACAGCCTGAGCACAGAGCAAGTGAGTTGAATGACACTGGTTGTCAAACTGAGGACATCTAGTGGTGGAAAAGAAGTACTGCGAGGGAAATCTCTGGATTGAAGTTAAGTATTGTGTCAATGCCTGCTGTTTATTTTATCTTTTAATAAGCTATTTATTTGAGCCCGGATTTTCGACTGTCTGCTTTAAGAATGTACCTTTTTGTTTTTTTTGAGGTGCCACTATAATCTTATACTTAATCCTGACATTTCATCTGGCAACTTCGACCGCTCCCCGTATCCATTGTTTCCTTGTATGATGCAATTATAATCCTCTATGTCAGACACGAGGTTTCTTCACACTTTGCTCTGTTGCTAGCTTTGCATAAATCATTACTCGGGGAAAGTCACCCGGCCGCATTCCTGGCAGGTTCTGGATGTACAGAACATTGTTGACATGATATGATCTCAATTCACGCAGAGGAAGAAGCCGACGGCTATATACCGTCCCTATGCCTGCCAGACCTTCATCCTATAATATTTCATAGGGTGTCTCTGGGCTCTGCCAGCAGATCGCTCATATTCAATGCCGTCATCAGCTTTCCTTTTCGTAAGTCATTAAAGTTTATTGAAACCTTGACAATGAACTTCTTTTATTTTCTCCCTTTCCTCCTTATAAATAAGCATTTTGTTATATCTGTTCAATAAAGTGCAAAAATGCCTGTTGGTCCCGCCAGAAATCCAATAAGCTCAAAACTTCCTGTGCTGTCCTGAAATGTTAAAAGGAGAACTTTGAGGTGAGTGCTTCTCACTCACCTCATAGTTCTAGCCGACCTGTGACAATGAGACTGTCACAGGTCGGCTCAGTAGATCGAGAAGTGAGCGAACACATACCGGCGTTCGCTCACCTCTCGATCCTGTCACAGCTCTCTGCCGTGACAGGGGAGGGGCTGGATTCCCCCACTCCGATCCTCCAGTGCTGACTGGCGGAAGGGACGGGGGAGGGGGCGGGTACAGCTGGCTCTGCCTGTAGATAGGCAGAGCCAGCTGTCACTCACGCAGCTGGGGTGACGGGAGGACGCTAGTTTGCGTGCACATTGGCGTACGCTCGCACAATGCAGGAAAAATGCGTGATGTGCCTGTAGAGCCAGGGGCAAAATACATGTCTTTTCCCGTGCGTTGATGCGCGACAGACGCGAAAAATGCGTGGTCAAAAAAAACGTGAAGCTTGGAGCTCAAACTACTGCTGCATGTGTGTAGGAAAGCTCATTGACATGAATAAGCTGCCCTGTGCTGACGTGCGGCAAAGGCGCCAATGCAACACGTGTTCACAGATCCTTGGTCTCCTTCACACTTTGGCGTTGCATGAACATGTGTCGAAGCACGAGCTTTGGCGCACTTCCACGCAATGTGTTAACAACACGCAACAGGTTTGCAGTGCAACTGCTTGTTAACGGCACCCTAAACCCGGCTGCTCACATGGGGAAAAAAAAAAAGTGCCAAGCACGCACCTGAAAATACTGCATGCGCTACTTTCGCACGTTTGTCGCATACGTGCGGTTTACTGGCTGAATGGGTACATGTGGGGAAAGCGCACGGGTGATGAAAAGTGCCAAGCTCGCACCTGAAAATACTACATGCGCTACTTTCCTGCATTCGTCACGCATGTGCGGTTCAGTGACTGAATGGGCTCACAAGAAAAAGTGCACCGGTGAGAAAAAGTGCCAAACTCGCACCTGAAAATACTGCGCTACTTTCCCGCGTTTGTCGCATATGTGCGGTCCATTGACTGAATGGGCTCACGTGTGGCAAACGCGGGAAGATTGCACACTAACACGTGTTTGCGTTCTTATACGAGAAGTGTGAACGGGGCCTTAGAGGTTTACCAGAGACAGTGTGGAAGGAAGAGAACATTGTGCCATATGTCAGTTCAGCTCAGCGACACAGGAAGTGACAAGGACACCGTGTGGGAAATTAATAAAAAGCGCGTGAGGAAGTTATTTGTATTATTTTTATTATTATACAGGACTGATATAGCGCCAACAGTTTGCGCAGCGCTATATAAATAGCGAGTTCTATCTTAACTGGTACGGTTGCCCACAGCAACCAACCAGCTTCTAGCTTTCATTTTCCCCACACAGCTTTGAAAGCTGATTGGCTGCACTCCAGTTGACCCAAAGTTTGTCCGAGACACTTTTTGTGAATGTTCCCCTCCGTACATTTTCTGTACCTGCTGAAAACGTTCTTAAACTGAGAAAAGAAAACGAATGCGGCCGCCACATCTACAGACTAATCATCCGTAAGAGATTACTTTTTTGTTCTTTAATTTACACCTTCCAATACGAAGAAAAATAAAAGGAGAATCGTGTATTTTTTCTTCTTCTTCCGCCTGGTTATAGATCGCCTGTAAACAAAATTGGCCGTAAATGCGACCTACAAATAAAAGGCCAGAAGTCAGGGGGGTTGTGGGAAAGCAGCTGTGTTATGAGGGATCGGGATTGCACAGGAAATAATGGGTCACATGTGAAGACCCCAAACATCCTTCTTTCAGCTACTGTACACAAATTTCGATCGAATTTTGGAGGCCTTCCCTGCGTACTGCCTCCCCCCCCAATCACAGCGCCACCATCCCAGCCCCCCGGCCTGTTGACATTTCTAGCCTGCGCTTCCCTAAAAATTCCGACTAAATTTATCCGATAATAAGACGGCTGCTGAGAAATCTGCCAAAACATTTTCTTTTTATAGCAGTTCACACTCTAATAACCTCGCTCGGCATTCCTCGCTCCACGCTGTACGGGGGGTTACTAAAATAGCAGCACGGCGACCATTTTGTTGGTGCAGCTTCAGCCTCTGAGGGCCGATTCACACCAGAGGTGTTGGGGCTATGCTGGCCGTTGTTACCAGCACAGCCCCAATGCAGGACGAGGCAATTTTCCTCGTTGTGGATGGGCTCGGTTCGCACCATCACCTTGCGATGGGAACGCGGTGGTGTGCACTGAAATAAAGTGTGGCACGCTGTACTTTTTTTCAGCACAGCGGGATGCAACACGGAAGAACTGCCTTGCACCCCGCCATGCCCATAGAACTGAATGAAACAAAGTTCTATCCCCCCCAAAAAGTACACAGTGCGATGTGCCGACACTGTGGGGCAACGCACACCAGCGGCTGTGTGTTTTGCGCAGCGGCTGGTGTGAATTGGCCATTAGTGTAGCAGAGAACGGTGGTATCGGACACAACGCAGCGAGCTTGTTTTGTGTATGCAAATGTGCAAATGGTGGAGGTGTATGCAAACGTTACATTTATGTTGTAGAATACCGTAGCCTACCTCACGTTATTTACATTCTTTACCTTTGATGACCTTACATTTTATTACCTTTGAGCTGGTTGCGTTTCGTCTGCTGCAACCCAACTTTCTCATCTAGTTTTAGGCCTTTGCGACGTTCCTGTCCCTAAGGGGCTTGTTTACACCATATACACAGGGATCTCAAGTCTCCCTGATGTTCAGGGAGTCTCCCTCTTTTGGACAGCAGCTCCCTGATTTCCGCAAGAGAGGCATTTTCTCCCTGAAAGGTTTACTCCGAGTAAACCTTTCCGGTAAGATATCAGTGGGTAAAGTTTCAGAGTGAGGCTTGCCTCCTGGAGGAAGGTCATGTGATCTCTAGAGTAGCCTCAGAACGAGGCTTGGCTCTCGGAAGGAAGAAGCTACTTGCTGCACATAGAGGGCGGACATAGACCACTATTGAGAGCAGGTACAGGCACTGAGATCTACTGCTGCAGGGTTGAGAGAGTGCTGTTATATGTCCTGGTTGTCTAGTTATAGAGAACATTTATTTCATTTGCTGCCCATAGCAACTAGTCATCTGTGTATCAGGGACTTTACTGCTCAGTGTTTTTTTAAAAAGGTCTTGGGCTGTCTAATAAATTGTGACAAGTGTGTGTGTGTGTGTATATTATCATTATTATTTCTTTTATATTCTGACGACGGCCGCTTTAAAAAAACAACCCAAAAAACAGAAAGGGCACCTCCCTGAAATGAGACGGGAACCTCCCTGAAATAAGGTTTTGTAGGTTGGGATGTCTGTATACAGTGCATTCCGGTGTGGTTAGAACGCACTTTATCACATAGTAAACTGCCCCGTGCCCCCACGCAGTGCGATCGCCCGCACCAGAACGCGTGGCACATTAGTGCCGACGTTGCGGCCCAGTGCGATAGGAAAAAATGCTGCATGCACTAGAACGCAGGGGGGAGTTTACTAGGCGTTGCATAATATGCAGCTAACTGCACTGAAACGCACTGTACATGGTGTAAACAAGCCCTTAAAGTGACATTAAAGTCAAAATGTTTCTAAGCAATTCTAAATGCTGATGAAATCACTTACAATGGATGCTGCTGCTTCATGTTTAAAAGTTTTAGCTTCCTACAGAATCAGCTGGTCCCCCGAGCACAGACCCCGATATCCTGTTTGAGGGCCTGTTCACATGAGATCAGGTCCTGATCAGGTGCGGATCTGCAGACTGATGCAGTGCGTTTTTGCCACGTTTTTGATGCGTGCCAGTAATGTAGTGGGGCTGTTAGTATGTTAGCTGCAGTGCGTTTTTTATGCGTTGACGCGTTTTGGACGCGTTTGCGTTTCCTGACCGGACAAAATGTGACATGCAGTATTTTTTCTGTCGTAAGCTAAACTCACATTCTACTTAAAAGTCTAAGCCCGAGAACAACATTTTAATATATTGCATCCATAAATGTGGTGACTGCATTCGTTTTCCTTTTTTAAGGCGAAGTACATATTGTCGAAGCACTGAAGGATACTTGTTGATCCTGCCAGAAATCACGTGTGTCCTTGTAACTTCTTGTGAACTCATATGCCAAAAAATGTTATCAGCTTTCCCAGCTATATTTTGTGAACTACGAAGCAATGCCCCTTTATGTAATAGGGATGTTAAGAGGGGGAGGTGTTTGAGATCCAAATCAGCAGGAGTAGTCTAGGGCAGCCTTTCTCAACCTAAAAAAAAATGAGCTCTGAAGTAAAGGGGGTCTCTGATGTAAAGGGGGGCTTCTGATGTGAAAGGAGAGCTCCTGATGCAAAGGGGGGCTTCTGATGTAAGAGGAGGGCTCCTAATGTGAAAAGAGGGGACTCTGATCTTAAGAGGTGCTACGGATTTGAAGTGTGGGGGGGGGGGACGACGACTCCAATTTGTGTGTTTTTGTATACCGTCTCCCTTAAAATCCATTACATTTTAGACGAGGGTGCCTCGAGAATCTGCATACTTTTTAAGGGTGACTTGACTGAAAATGTTTTCAGAAACACTGGTCTAGGGTGATAACACTGTTCGTCCACAGATGGAGTGCAGTGAGTGAGCGTTGTCACCTGAGGACAGGAAGTGTGTTACTGGCATGATTACCAGGTGAAAATAAAAAGGAAAAAAAACGTTTGAATGAAAGAAGATGAATAAAGCCACCTCATCTAACGACTGGTAATCTGCAATGTTTTTTTGCATTTGCGTTTCGATCCCCTTTAACCAAAAATGACGACGCTTTGTGTCAAACCAACGGCGTCCACGTATATATCTGGCTGATATCCGCACCTGCCAGGATTCCAATACAGACAACAGACTCCATTTAGTAGCCGACTCGCGTCTACATACAGGAAGCCTTGGACTTTGTGTACAGGGCTCTCTGCCCATCATCACTCCCACCAGTTACCGTGGCAACAGATGCAGGATCCGTAAAGATGGTGGCTGCCAGATTGGAAGGAGTCGCTGGTATTAAGATCTGGCAAACGTTAATGGCAAGCTGAATGCAATATGACGGTACAAAAAAAACACATGAAATGCCAGTCTGTTATGTTCTGCGTTTTGTGCTCATTAGCGAGCTGAAAGAAAACATTACTGGTCCTGGAAGAAACTACTGGTTTAAAAAAGCAGATGATGAATAATAATAAAATTTCCACAAGATTTAGGAGCGTGTCTCTGGAAATATGTGCTCATTAGGCTGAAAGAGTATGTATGAGGTCAGGTTATGATGTTGGATGAGAAGAGCTGGCTGACAACTGGCATTTCTATTCACTCCAAATGGTGATCAGTAAGGTTAAGGTTGGGTATGATCTTGAATAAGAATTCCTGGCTCACAACTGGCATTCCAATTCATCCCAATGGTGATCTGTAGGGTTGAGGTTGGGTACTGATGTTGAATGAGAAGACCTTGCTTCTCATAAGTAGGGTTAAGGTGGGGTACTGATGTTGAATGAGAAGACCTGGCTCACATCTGGCATTCCAATTCATCCCAATGGTGATCATTAGAGTTGAGGTGGGTACTAATCTTGCATGAGAAGACCTGGCTCACAACTCAAATTCCAATTCTTCCCAATGGTGATAAGAAGGGTTCAGACCAGGGCCCTGTGAAGGCCGCTCAAGTTCCTCCACACCAAACCATGTCTTTATGGAGCTGGCTTTGTACACAGGTGTATGGTCACGATGGAACAAAAAAAAAGTCTCTGCACTGTTGCCACAAACTAAAAAGGACACACAATTGTCTATATTGTCCTTGTATGCTGCATCATTAAATCCCATATTTTGGCTCCGCACTTACCCTACCGCCAGGCTGCACCCCCCTCCCTCCCTTGACGGACCCCCAGTTTGTATTATTTTTTTTTAATACTCCCCTCTTCTGAAGACTTCAGGCTGGTCACGTGTTCTCGACCTCTTTGCCTCTATTTTGGGCTCGGCGGTCCTTACTGATGCCCACAGCATCAACGTCATTATATCAGCGCCTCCAGTATACTGTGAACAAAGGTCGTTGTGGTGATGCCCCCTCAGGGGGTGGGCCCACGACACCCTGGATTCACAAGAGAAGTCTCCATGTTCCAGCTAAGTACAGCTGGGTGTCAATCTACCTGGAAGACCGAAGACATCTTGTGGCCAAGAAGTACTACAAGAATAGTGCCAATTTAATTATTTTATTATAGCGCTGACAATTTTAGCAGCACTTTACATAGTGCACACTCCCGGAGCTTACAATCTAAGGACCCTACCTCATATGCATACATACACACATTCTAGGCCCAATTTAGAAAGGAGCCAATTAACCTACCAGCATGCCTTTGGAATGTCGGAGGAAACCCACCCGGGCAGAAGGAGAGCATGGAAACTCAATGCAGATAGTGTCCTGACCAGAGATCCTAGATTAAAAAAGGTACGTATTGCAGCCAGAGCTGCAATTTTTAAACTGCTTGGGGGAAGGAATATACCAATAAAAAAGAAAAATGAGCCCAAAGTTGGGCTAAACTCTACCTTTCCCTGGAAGCACCTCATTGTACACTGAGTGGCCAGATTATTATGACCACCTGACGTTTCTAGGCAAATTAGCTATAATTTGGCGCTGAAGTTGCTAGAGGGCCAGACCATTATAAATAGGGAAGCAGGTTGTTTACCACGACAGTACAAGTGATTTGTTTCTGAAGATACGGAGAAACAATGCGATTTAACAGCCTTTGAACGTGGGATGATTGTTGGCGCTCGGAGCCATGGAGCGAGTATCAGCAAAACAGCAGAATTCGTTAAATGTTCAAGAGCAGCTGTTGTTAAAGTGTTTAAAGACTGGACTGTCAGCCGAAAATCTGGGTCTGAACGTGCGAATTGTGGCCGCCAGCGACTAGTCAATGTTAGGGCAGAACGGAGAGTGGCAAGACTGGTACAAGACAACAGAAGGGAAACAGTGCAGTGTCAGATTCCTCGCATCACCTTTCATCATCTCGTGGAGTCACGAGGCGGCCCAACGAAGTCATCTCGTGGAGTTATCTCGTGGCCCAAAGAAGTACTGAGGGGGTGGTCATAATAATCTGGCCACTCAGTGTAAGGCTTCCACATACCATTGACCACGTACATATGCACAAACGGGCAGTCTGAGCCACACATATTTATACCACTGTCGTGCTAAAGAAAGACTTTACATAAGCCAGATTGTTTTTACATAGCTGATCTCATCTGATGTCTATGGAGGAACCTTAGACCCAAGTTTTATGGCCCGCACTGAAAACCCCACCCACTTGTCATCATACACATTATTCAAATTTTTTAGCTGTCATAAAAACCGACACGTTTCTGGCCATCCACGTGTAAATCTTCGCTATCCTCCTTTAGACCTCTTATGCAAACACACACTTTCACAAAAGGTTCCGGCGTTTAATTTTAGATTGTGTCTGCATTGCACAAGTTCCCCTTTTAGCTCTGGTTAATACCGCATCTTCCATAAAAAGATTTGATACCTTAAAATTATGCACACATAAAAAATAAAAAACTAAGGGCCACTTTTCAAGGCGTGACAATGAAGCAGCTCTTGCGATGACCCGACAACATAGTGGCCCCCTTGCTAGCGACAATGTAAAATATCGGTGGCCCATAAACGATCCCAGCAGCGCGTTAAATTTTCGGTTTTGGGTTTAGCTTTCTAACCGCTGCCTTTGGTCCTATTGGGAGATTTTCTGGTGCTTCCTTTACTGTCTTACGTCAACCAAATAGACAGGAAGTGTTGGAAAACTTCTCATTAGGGACAAAGCCAGCTAAAAAACACCTGAGCAAAGTTCCAATACGAGCGTGCTGTATGCAAAACAAAAAGGAAAGACACGCCTGCCAACAAGCAATGTTACCAACCTAATAAAAAAAAAGTTGAATACATTTACAAACTTTTATGTCTTCTTTTTACAATGTGCATAACATCTTTGCTTTACAAATGAGCATTTATTGCAGGGTGACATTTATTGCACGTGTGACAGAGGATTAACAGAAAACTATACACGTACATACATACACACACAGCATTGCAGAAGCCATTTCCTTTTAGATACTCTGTCTCTGATTAAAACCACAGACAGAGCCGTTCAGAGGAAAGGCAAAGAGGGGGAGAAGTCATCACTTTAAATAAGGGGTAGGCAGTGGCAACAAAAGGGGGTGCGGCCCCTCCTCTCTCTGCCGGCGTCCACCACCAAGCTGGCTGCAGGCATGCGTCAATAAGACGACCGCGAATGCGCGATGACGTCACGGTGGGGTGTCAGTCGGTCTCCACTCCGGGTGTCATCCAGCCTCGGGATGAAATCATGGGACCCCATACAGGTTGGGCTGTGCGGATTAATTATTATTAATAATTTTTATTTTATTATTTTTTTACTTTTTATCAGGTTTTTTGATTTATTAGTTTTCACTTTTTATTTTTCCCCCCCAATTTTATTTATTTTTTTACTATGTTTTTATTTTTTTTTACATTTTAGCAATTCTTTTTTACATTTCTATTTTATTATTTTTTTCCACTTAACTTCATTGCTAATCACACAAGGGATAACAAGCCCCTGTGTGGTAGCATTAGGAGGGGACAGGCTCTCTTCATGAGCCTGCCCTCCAATACAGAAGATAGAGCACATGTGTGCTCTATCTTCTGTACAGCTCAGGCTGTGGCAGCTGACACAGGAGCGCTGCGAGTAGAGCGGTCCTGTGTCACGTAGCAGAGCAGAGAATGGAGGTTCTCTGCTCGGCTACCCGCTCTCTATCCTGAACTGCCTTGCCGTGGGCTGGGGACCCAGAAAACCATGGCACAGTAGAAGGCAGCCAGCGGGGGGCGTCCCATGGAGGAGGGGTGTCGCACAAACAGGCTGCATACAAGTGATTTCAGGGGCTGTATAGCCGCTGAAATCACTCGTACAAAACGGCTCCTCTGCTTTACATTTAGCCCTTCCAATGAAGGGCTAAAAGTAGAAAAAAATCCCTGCCCAGCGCCCCTTCAGACCAGGCCCCCCCTCCCAGGTGGTGGAACGCCAGGGCCCGGTCGCAAATATGACCGCTTCGACCCTGGTAGTTCCCCCAGTGGGTTTAGGCAAACTTTAGAGCTCCAGCTGTGGTGCAACTGCATGAGGCACTGTCTTCCAGAGAGCTGGGATTTGCTTACCTCTGCTCTAAATCAAATCACAGGCCCTTAAATTTCAACTTGAGCTATTGAGCTCAGTAACCAACAGGCTTTTCTTTCTTTTTTTTGCAGCAAAGTAGATTAGTTTGGGAAAAGTATAAAAGGGGCTTATAGTGCCACCTGCTGGTTGAAAATAAGAATACCAGCTATTCTAAGACTACATTTACCTGACCAAATTAAACAAATACACTTTACACAGAAGTGTAAATTCCTGAATTTGACTTGGTTAACCTCTCAGAATCCTGGTTTCTTGCCTGAAGCCTACTAGCCATCTCCACAACACATTGGCATGGGAGTGTGGCCTTGTCTGTGACAACACTAGGGGCGGAGCATGATGCATGATTTGTAAAGGTTGTGTAGGTTCCCAAAAATGTATTTCTATACAAATGATTTCATATTTAATGAAACACGACATCGAGAACCATGGGAAGACCAATGTCAGATCAATCATTGGCAAATGTATCATAAAAAGGAACAAACTGGGTACAGATGTCCCCTAAACCCGCACCCGTCTTGTTTTATATCAGACCCTCATATCTATTTTACTGTGTCTTATCAGATCATATTCATCTGTTCTCTTCCTCGTTTCTTTTTTTTTTTTTAAAGTTTAATCTGATTTGTAACTTCTGCCCCTTAACCTTCCTCCTCCATCTGAGAAAAACAAACAATGTCAGGATTGTGGCTGAACTGGAAAATATGCCTCTGATCACCGCGCCCATGCCGAACCTGCCCCCGGGCTATCTAACATTGTGCATGGTTTAGGGCAACTGTGCTATTTCTGTCTCCAGGAATCTGTCTCTGTCAATTCTAAATATACACATAGGACCAGTTATATCAGCATTATATGCCCTCCTGATTAAACACGCGTGTCCCTATATGTTTAGGCCTTTTGTGTGCAGTATATACTATATACACACTGTAAGTCTGAGTCAAAGTAAACAGAATGTTAATACTCCCATTACCTGTTCTGCGGCATGCTCGGAATAAACCTAATTTCAGATAAACACGGCGGTATTATACTAGATGTTCCCAGAAATTGCAAAAATTATACCGTCATCCTCCGGGAAAAGGATACTGTACATAGTTCTCTTCTATTTCCGCCTGCAGGGTGAGGACGGACTCATAGCTCCCTTCTGTCTATGTCATCCTGCAGGAGGAGGACGGACTCATAGCTCCCTTCTGTCTGTGCCACCCTGCAGGGGGAGGACGGACTCATAGCTCCCTTCTGTCTGTGTCATCCTGCAGGAGGAGGACGGACTCATAGCTCCCTTCTGTCTGTGTCACCCTGCAGGGGGAGGACGGACTCATAGCTCCCTTCTATCTATGTCATCCTGCAGGAGGAGGACAGACTCATAGCTCCCTTCTGTCTATGTCATCCTGCAGGGGGAGGACGGACTCATGGCCGTCTTCTGCCTGTGTCACCCTGCAGGGGGAGGACGGACTCATAGCTCCCTTCTGTTTGTATCACCCTGCAGGTGGACAGACTTAGAAGGGTGCTATGTCTGGGTCACCCTGCAGGAGGAGGGGAAGACTTCATAGCTCCCTTCTATCTGTGTCACCCTGCAGGAGGAGGACAGACTCATAGCTCCCTTCTGTCTGTGTCACCCTGCAGGAGGAGGGACAGACCCCTAGCTCCCTCCTGCCTGAAGGACAGTTTTATAGCTCCCTTCTGTATGTGTCACCTGCAGGAGGAGGACAGACTCTTAGTTCTCTTCGGTCTGTGTCACCCTGCAGGAAGAGGGACACTCATAACTCCCTTTTGTCTGTGTCACTCTGCAGGAAGAGGGACAGACTCAAAGCTCCCTTCTGTCTGTCACCCTGCAGGAAGAGGGACAGACTCAAAGCTCCCTTTTGTCTGTGTCACCCTGCTGGAAGAGGGACAGACTCAAAGCTCCCTTCTGTCTGTCACCCTGCAGGAAGAGGGACAGACTCAAAGCTCCCTTCTGTCTGTCTCACTGCAGGAGGAGGGACAGACTCATAGCTCCCTTCTGTCTGTCACCCTGCAGGAGGAGGACATACCCATAGTTCTCTTCGGTCTGTGTCTCCCTGCAGGAGGAGGGACAGTTTTATAGCTCCCTTCTTTCTGTGTCACCCTGCAGAGAAAAGGACGTCTCCATTTTGGTTTGTACTTGCGCCTTAACTTGCATGATTTATGATTGATATTTACATGGCACCGACATGTCATACAGCGCTTTACATAGTTGCAAATTCACATTAACGTTAATCTCACACCTCAACGTACCTTAAAGGATCCCATAAAAAACGCAAAAAGATTATGTTTTGCCGCTGAAACTTTTGCTGCCTTTCTCTTCTTCCTCATGGTCTTTGGTGACGGTAAGCTCCAACCGCTGCCAGACTTGTTCTTTTCACCCAGGGGCTCTGCCCGGCCTCCCGAGTCCAAATGTGATTCACTCCGTGTCCTCCACATGGATCCGGGCACCCCCAGAGTTCTTCCATCAGCCCCTTCCTCTTCATCGCTGTCACAAACCAAGTTACCGGCACTGAAGGAGCGTTCCACCCGTACCTCCGGGATGGGTAAAGCGGGGCCTTTTTGGGAGGAGGGGTCAGGGCTGTCGGTAGGAGGGGCTCTACGGATCGCTACCCGTTTCCAATTTTGAGGGTTATCAGGGGAAAGGCAGGTTTCGCTGCCGGATTTACGGAGCGGGTTAAACACATGGAGCATCTGTGGAGAGAAGAGAATAGTGAGTCAGAATTCTTTTTGCAGCCATGAAATATCTTCAGACATTGTATATCTCTGGGGGAGATTCAATCAGACATCGGCATACACATTTCTCGAATGTTCAGTATGTAGGTACTTGGAATGCTTGTGCCAAATTCATGAAAATCCCGGCGACATTTTTATTGGCCGTACCGACGCGTGCCGCAACTTCGAGTAGCTCTTATTTGCAACATTTTTATTGTATGGTGCTATTGCTATGACAAATTTATAGATAAATACTTCCATATCGGTGATGACAAAAGTGAATGTAAATAAGAACATGTTGCAGTAAATCAGGGTTAGGCAGCCTTGGCACTCCAGCTGTTGTGGAACTACAAGTCCCATGAGGCATTGCAAGACTCTGACAGATACAGGTAGTTTTCCCACCGTTGGAGTGTCTATCCACTGCCTAGGCTGTGGGGTTGTGGTTTGTTAGGGTGGTGGTGCAAACTAACAGTGGTCTGGCTGGTGTCCTGGTGGTGCACCGCCCAGCTGTGGATGGCTTTGCGTCCAGCTCACTGTCATTGGTTGGCAGGAGTTGGGTGAGACGCCAGCCAGGGCGTCCCAGGTTGCCAAGAGCTGGGTGGGGAAATGTGTATGGCCCTTACACATTTCCCTGATGGCTCTTAGCAACCTGGGAGCTCTGGCTGGAAAGAGACCCAAAAACATGCCGCCTGAGGCAATAGCTTCAGGCTACCTCATTATAGGGACCTTAGCAACCTGGGTGCTCTGGCTGGAAAGAGACCCAAAAGCACGCCGCCTGAGGCAATAGCCTCAGGCTGTCTCATTAAAAAGGGACAACCCTGGCTTCTCTACCATTCTAAAAGGAAAGATGCTTACGATAGTTGTCAGAGTTGTAGCACATTCATTACTGGAATGTCCATTAATAATAGGTTACTGCCCTTTGACACATTACCACTAGACGCATCTACAACGTTCTTTATGGTTTCCAGGGACTATGTCTAAGGGAAAGCAGCTCACTAAGGGAACACAAGGGGCATATACATGTTACAATGAACCATAAGAGCAATGCTGAAGCACAGGCGCCTAGGAGCAAGGTGTACATGGAACCACAACTTCCACCACGTTGAGACCAAACAGCCCAATCCCCCTCAACCCCCCTGATCTAGTCCTACGGTCATTCAATTATCACATTTCAGAACCTCAACGGGCAGTCAAAGCTCAGTAATCCAACAGCTGAAGAAAAGCAGGGGGTTAGTACCAGAAGGGGTGGGGCTTAATCTTGACTTGCAGAGAAGTAATTGCTTGTGTACAGCCTACAATTTAAGGGGCTCCACAGGGAATGATAAAAAAAAAACAATTATAATCCTGGCCACTTTTTAGGCCAGGGAAGGTTGAATCAACCTTTGACCCCCACAGAGCTGTGCCTGATAAACCACTGTATTTTTTTTTTTTTTTTTAATATATAAAATGCTGTTTTTACCCTTTTTTCATGTAACCTCTTTCAGCTACTTCCCATCTACATGCAGTCTAGCATGGGGTGCACATCATTGCTCTGGACAAACTTCCCGATAGGAAATTGGTGGTCCATGCCATCACGATATGTATCAGCATGGCTGTATGTTGTCACCACCAGAGGTCCACCCACTACAGGCAGCCTACAGAAAACGACAGGAAGGGGGCGGAGACAAGACCAGTCACCCTGCACAAGGAGAGAGAGCATCATCATCCCCTCACAGCTACTTCCTCATGTATCACTTCTCTCTCACTTTTAGATTGTAAGCCGTCACGGGCAAGGCCCTCCATACCATCTTGTCTTGAATTGTATTGTATTGTGTTGTAATGTCTTCCTTATATTGTAAAGCGCTGTGCAAACTGTTGGCGCTATATAAATCCTGTATTATAATAATATCAGAGACAAGATCACTCACCCTGCACAAGGAGAGAGAAAGCAGCAGTGACTGGTCTTTATTATAGGAGGGGGCGGAGACCAGACCAGTCACCCTGTACAAGGAGAGAGAAAGCAGCAGTGACCGGTCTTTATTACAGGAGGGGGCGGAGACAAGAACAGTCACCTAGCACAAGTAGAGAGCAGCAGTGACCGGTCTTTATAACAGTGAGGTTTCACACTGGATTACTGCACAGATCTGGAAGAAATACACAAACAACACCAACATTCAAGGAAGAATACACATAATATACAATATTTCGGTGTCTCTGTTCATCTGAATTGAGCAAATTCTTCTCATCCAATATACAATTACATATTATACACAAAAGCACGTTTTTTAAAATCCTTTTTGCTGGCTTTTGGGGGGTTCTTTAGGCCAGAGGACAGTAGGTGGGCTACCCATCATGTGATCCCAGTGATTGGCTGTCTTAGTGGCCATATGATTAGGAGCCCATCCCAGTTATAAGCAATGACAGCTTGGCCACTGTGCTGGGGGCGCCAAGAGAGCATAATTTCATCGGGGCGTTAAAGCACCGTGCCATTCTGCCAGGTATAAGTGTATGGGCGGTGGCAAGGTGCTCACATTGGCACACAGTTTACTGTAAGCTATACAAGTTCACATATGTAAGAAAAGTCCCCTATGAAATGGTTTCTTTGGATGTTAAAGTGTTTGTCCACGTGCATAACAATGAAACCACAAAACATGGCAAACAAAGGGTGAGCGGTATACAGGACAGGTGAGACAGGACAGGTGCGTGCGGAGAATACCAGGTAGGTGGAAATACCCGGCACTTGTGTGAATATGGGCAGCTGATGACAGCGATACAAAAGATAAGGAAATGCTTCTTTCCATGCTGGATGAAAAGCCAAGCGGACCTCCCTGTATTATAATGTCAGAAGCATAATACCGTAACACCTGATACTCACCTCGGATGACAGATGAGCGGTCTTCTAACTAAACAAGTTATTATTATAACAATCATCTGTGGGACATTTGTATGACATGTTTAATTTGTTTGCTGTTCCATATTTTTACAGTTGCATTTCAAGTCCATATTTCTATATGGCTCCCTCTAGTGATTATCTGTGTGACGGTGACCACAATTGGCCTTTCCTGTTTAAGGTCAAGCCAAAAATGTATTTTTTCTGGTTTTGCACAGAGAAAGGATTAGAACAACTGTCTGTTTTTTATGGCTATCCAGAGCTCAGGAAGAGAGATTTATCTGCTGACAATGTTTTACCGGACAGGAAGTAAGGGAAAAAAATCATAGCTTCTACGGAGGAGATTAGAAGGAACCTGTTGCTTTGGGCTGTCACGTTATAATTTGTGGTCCGTGTGCCCACTGGAGAAATTCCCCTCACTTCCTGTTTTACCGGACATGAAATGAGGGAAAAGCACATTTGGACTGTCAAGTTTTAATTTGTGTTCCATGTGCCCATAGCAGAGTTTTATCCTCACTTCCTGTCCTGCTTACAATGTTTTACCGGACAGGAAGTAAGGGGAAAAAAAAATCATAGTATAAGCGTCCATGGAGAAGATTAAAGTTAACCTGTTGCTTTGGCCTGTCACGTTTTAATTTGTAGTCCATGTGCCCGAAGGAGAGATTTATCCTCACTTCCTGTCCTGCGGACAATGTTTTACTGGACAGCAAGCAAGGGAAAAATCATAGTATAAGCGTCTATGGAGGAGATTAAAGTGAACCTGTTGCTTTGGGCTGTCACGTTATAATTTGTGGTCCCTTGAGCCCACTGGAGATATTTCCTCTCGCTTCCTGTTTTACCAGAATTGAAATGAAAGAAAAGGCACATTTGGGCTGTCACGTTATAATTTGTGGTCCATGTGCCTATTGGAGAGACTTATCCTCACTTCCTGTTCTGCTTACAATGTTTTACTGTAGAGCACGTAAGGGAAATTCATAATATAAGCGACTACGGAGGAGATTAAAGTGAACCTGTTGCTTTGGGACGTCACGTTTTAATTTGTGGTCCGTGTGCCCATTGGACAGATATATCCTCACTTCCTGTCCTGCTGACAATGTTTTACTGGACAGGAAGTAAGGGAAAAATCATAGTATAATCATCTACGGAGGAGATTAGAGGGAACCTGTTGCTTTGGGATTTCACGTTATAATTTGTGGTCCAGGAGCCTACTGGAGAGATTTCCCCTCACTTCCTGTTTTACCGAACTTGAAATGAGGGCAAAGCACATTTGGGCTGTCTTGTTTTCATTTGTGGTCCATGTGCCCATTGGGGAGATTTTCCCTCACTTCCTGTCCTGCTGACAAAGTTTTACCTGACAGGAAGTAAGGGAAGATCATAGTATAAATGTCTACGGATGAGATTAAAGTGAACCTGTTGCTTTTAATTTGTGCCCCCCCAAAAAAAAATTGTAGTCTTAGTACCTCGGAGATACAGGTCTGTAGTTAACACACAGCTAACAGCAAACGGTTCAGAACGCCTCATCTCTATACTTGTTATGGGTCAGCACTTGTTATGGGTCAGCACTTCGGTACTGAAGCTGCTGGATGGGCTCGACAGCCAGAACTTTCAGGAAGGGTGGCCACATTGTGGAAATCAGAGCCGAGCACGCAGCAGGTGTACCGGTTTTCTTCTGGAATGCCAGAAGGTGCGGGAGAGTGACGCTATTGATTGCCGTCACCTTTAAATGCCGGCTATTGCTCAATCCCACCGCAGGCCCTAATCTGTCACACAGCCAGAGAAGAAAAGCATCAGATCAGAGCCGCCTCTCCACAGTTAATTGCCCACGGGGGCTTATGAGAAGAGAACTTTTACACAGTATGCGAAATCCTTTCAACGCCGAGCGCTGTTTACCAAAATATAACCCTGATAGAAGAACCCTTGTGCGGCCCCAGCCTCAGCGCCGCTAATTAAAGGCTTGCCAGGGCCAGGAAGACAGTGATTCAACCCCCGAGCGGCATGTGAGCTAATGCATTCACCTCCTCCCTGGAAGGAATGTCAGAGTCCTGAAAAAACCTTTTCTTCCCCCTACCCAGGACCCACGGACTGACACCGCAGAATGTGCAGCCGCAACCAGCGACGGGAGAACTCTGCCTAGCTCGCTTTTACCTATATTTACAGGGCGTCTAAAAAATATATACACACACACATATACATACATATTAGAATTTTCATACATTCTATCCCACTACTAATAAACACATCGAGCTAGAAGTTTGCAAACTGAATATATTTATAGGATGTACCTCAGTGCACTGACACAATCTCACTCAGGCCTGCGAATAAGCACTCCCTGGCGTCACCACTAACCAGATCCATCTAGAAGTCTGTAAACTGAAGATGCCCATAGACTGCACTTCCTCCATGCACTGACACCATTTTACATAGCCCGGGGAATACGCACTTCCTTTTATCACCACCCTCACAGAGCCTGCCTTCTGAACTACAATTAAGCGTCTGAACAATGTAACATTATCATTGCTTGCTGGAAGCAATGCATGATGGGTTATGTAGTCTTGAGAAATGGAGATTGCATCACATCAAGCAGCAGGGACAGAGACGCAAAGCACACTGGGGATCCGGGAAATTGTGGGAAGTGATGGGCAGACGGAAGGCAGCGCTCGCTACATAAGGGATTCTTCCAAAGCTTTGACTGCATTCTCAGAAACAACTGTATTCCTATCACAATGCTGATGTTATAACAGGAGAGGATATGCCGTGAGACTTTACAACGCTTTAAAAAACGTTTGCAAATGCACATTCTTGATGCCTGAACAGTAAATAGTTCCACCCTTAAGAGATAAGCAGATGAAGGCATTGTCAGGGGGAGTACTTTGATCTCCCTTACACATTACATAGCATGCATCCACGTAACATGAAAAAATACATCCGATGCCAGGTCCATGCTTAAATTGTCCTAAGGCAGGCCTTTAGGGCTTGTTCACACCAAATACGTTCCAGATGCATGGCAGTTACAGAACGCATCAAAAACGCATCCAATGTATTCCAATGGTATTTTGGGCTCTAGTTCACACCACAGCGTTCAGTTCCAGAGCATGTAAAAAACTGCAGAAAGCCCTATTTTTTTTCCTGCTCTGCAACTCTCAGGAATGCATCAGAAATGCATGCAAACACCCTGGAACACACTAAAAGCCCATTTTAGGCTCAAGAAAACAAAAACGCACTGGAACTCGTCAAAACGCATAAGTATGCATGTGCAGAAACACAAGCAGATCTGCTCTGCATTTGTTGTGAACAAGCCCTTACATCCTTTCAGTAAAAATCACAGCATCGTGAAGCTCTGCGCAATGATATCAGGTCATCTTACATTCATTAGTTAAACATTGTTTTCTTTTACTTATAATTATTGTTTTTCCTCTTCCTGGTTGAATGAGGCACTGGTGATGTAGACCTGGCCTCACAGATGCATCCTGGGAAGGCTACATTACCAGTGCCTTGCTGGGAAATATCATCTGTAAACAACTGCAACCACTTCCTGGTTGAGTGATGTAGCCCTGGCCTAGCAGGTGTGTCCTAGGAAGTCTACCTCACCAGTGCCTTCCTGGTCAATATAATCTGTAAACAATTGCAACCACTTCCTGGTTGAGTGATGTGGCCCTGGCCTAACAGGGGCATCCTAGGAAGTCCACATTACCAGTGCCTTCCTGGGAAATATCATCTGTAAACAATTGCAACCACTTCCTGGTTGAGTGATGTAGCCCTGGCCTAGCAGGTGTGTCCTAGGAAGTCTACCTCACCAGTGCCTTCCTGGTCAATATCATCTGTAAACAATTGCAACTACTTCCTGGTTGAGTGAGGCACTGGTGATGTAGCCCTGGCCTCACAGATGCATCCAGGGAAGGCTACATCACCAGTGCCTACATGGGAAATCTCAACTGTAAACTATCTCAATCTCACCAGATCTCAGGCTGGGGGTGGGGGAGCACTGTTCCCCCATAGATGTTGTGCACTGTCACATTTTCCAGGAGCCAGACCAGAGTTCCCAGAAGTAGAGAGAGAGACCGATTAGTCCGCCCTAATAAAAATGGTCACCGTTAAAAGAATGGGAGGAAAAGAAAAATAAGGCATGCAAAAAAACAAAAAAAAGATAGCAATTATCTCTAAGTATCTGTATATAAGTATTCTGTAAGTATTTTTTGCTTTTACTTACAATTACTGTTTTTCCACGTCCTGGTTGAGTGAGGCACTGGTGATGCAGCCCTGGCCTCACAGATGCATCATGAGAAGTCTATATCACCAGTGCCTTCCTGGGAAATTCTCATCTGTAAACTGCTCAAACTCCCTAGATCTCAGGGTTGGGTGGGCACTGTTCCTCCATAGATGATGTGCACTGTCACATGTTCCAGGAAGCAGACACAGAATTCCAGGAAGTAAATGGATCAATCCGCCCTTAGCAAAAATGGCCACCGTGAGAAGAATGGGGAAGAAAAGAGGTATGCAAAGAATAAAAAGCCGGCAATTATCTATAAGTATCTGTTTTGTAGATTCCCGAGTCTTGTGTTCTGCGTCCAGTCACCTGTGGTAATGCGGCGCTGGTTTCACTGTAACTGACCATTAAACACATTACACTGCATCCATTGTGTTAGCACAGGACATGAATTATGAATTGGAACAATGTTAAGATTCGATTATTCTGCACTATGTGGCATGTTTTCTTCTCTTCTCTCTCGAAAACTTCCTTTTAAAGACGGCTTGTTGTCATTACAGCGTCAGCCTTGTTATTATGCAAGGTAACAGGTTATTATATCATTACGTTGATGTTTGCTCGCATTGTGGCCTTTGTGATGCTTAACATGCCGAGCTTATGAAACACAAACACTGCCCTGGGTAAATAGCTATGCACTAGGCCACAATAAAGTGCACCTGGGGGGGGGCACCCCCCTGAAATGATGGCAGATAGTACAGGAAGCAATAGCTTCTTTGCTATGTGCAGGGTTTTTATTTAGTATTCAGCTGCTGCCGTCAGAATAATAATAAAATAAAAAAACAGCATAGGAATGCATGGCTAGATTCCTATTGGCTATTTCAATATCCAATAGCAAGCTAGCTATTGCACCCGCCCTCTGCTGCTGTCAATCACTAGAAGAATGACCTGATGAAGAACTTCAGGCCCCCCTCTGCTGATTGACAGCAGCAGTGGGCGGGTGCATTAGCTAGTTTGCTATTGGCTATTGCAAATTGAAATGGGGTATGCTGGGTTTTTTTTTCTTCTTCTGACTGATGGCGGCCGGCGGCTCCGATGTCAGAAAAAAAAACAAAAAACAACAGAGCAGGGAAAGGTTTACTCTGCTCGATCGAACAGTCTAAACCTTTCCGTGAAAAAATGTTTCTCTTCCGGGCGGCCGGGAGCCGCTACCTAATAGCGGGAGACTCGCGGAGCGTCCGGGAGAGTTGGGATGTCTGTATCACCAGCACACCGAAGTCAAATCTCCAACGAGTAGTCATTTTATTCATGCGCACAAATCTCGTCACAAAGCAACGTTTTGGGGGCCACTCAGGGTCCCTTCTTCAGGCATGCTTTGCGACGAGGTGTGTGTGTGTGTATCAATACAATGACCACTCATTGAAGATTTTACTTTGGTGTGCTGGTGATATACAGTGGTACCTCAGTTCGCATACTTAATTCCTTCCACGATTCTGGTCGCGAACCGAAACAAATTGTCACCTTCATTACCGCTCTGCACTTTCTTTTTACCACCATGCTTGCTCGGCAGTTTCTTTGGAGCCATGCTGGATTGAATAATACTGTACAGTACTGGATGCGCTAAAAAGCACACAAAAAAAGCTTCACAGCAAGTGTGCACAGGTGTGCCTGCGACCACAATCTCGACTAGAGGAAGCCACGACCACGTGTCAGGGCTTGTTCACACGACGTCCGGATTCTGTCCGGACCAGAACAGTTCGCTCCTGCACCAAAAATGCATCCCAATGTCTCCCTATGTGTTGGCCTCCATATGGCCTCCAGTTATCACCAGCGCAGTCCGTTCCGGTCAGAAAAAAATACTGCATGCCACATTTTCTCCGACCCGGAAACGCACAAACAACGTCAAAAACATAGCGAAAACGCGCTGCACAGCACAGCCCCACTCCACCTAAAAAAGGAACTGGAATGTGTCCGGAACGCGGTAAAAATGCACTGCACGCATACCACAGCGTCTGCAGATCTGCACCAGATCTGGACCAAAAAATGGTGTGAACAAGCCCTCAGGGCAGGGAAGATGGCCGCGGTCGTGTTCGTCACCCAATGTGGAGTTCGCGAACAGAAGCGTTTGTGAACCGAGGTTGTATTTTACTACTTGGATTTGAAATGGCGCCATCCACTACCACTGCAGCACCCACCCTAAAAAGGGACTTACCAGTAAGGAGTGCGGTGGGGACCTCTTTGCAACTTATTAAAGTGAAGGACTTTAAAGGGTAGGTTCACTTGAGAACTTACCCTTTAAAAGGTAAGAAAATGGACTTAGTGGCAGCACCCCGCCACCTCTCCCAGCACCTGATGCATATACTTGTGTGACACCCGCCCCCCCCACCCCATCAGCCGGTGTACACTCCATACACCGTACTGCACAGCCCTGCAGTATGTAATGAGCATAATGCTTGCATGTGATGAGTGCTCGTTATTCAGCACAGTCACATGACCATGCTGAGCAATAACAAGAACTTCTGAACCGGGGACAAGGTACTGGAAGAAGCGTTCCTCATAGTCACATGACCATACTGACCCAAAGAGCACTCATCATTTGGGAGCATTATGCTCGTTGAATACATCAGAGCTGAGAACATGCTGACCATTGAGCAGCCACCATTTGGGAACATTATGCTGGTTGAACAGTAGAAAGGCATCATGGCACACTCACAAACTAGCATGTAAAACAACTTGTCTCACCACTAAGGACAATGACAGAGGTTTGGATACACGTCTTCTGCAAAGGATGTGTAAGCCGCACTGCCGCGCCAAGGCACCTCTTATAGTGCGGTCCTAACTCTAAGAGGTGCCTTGGCGCGGCAGTGCGGCTTACACATCCTTTGCAGAAGACGTGTATCCAAACCTCTGTCATTGTCCTTAGTGGTGAGACAAGTTGTTTTACATGCTAGTTTGTGAGTGTGCCATGATGCCTTTCTACTGTTCTACTGTTCAAAGCCCATTTCGTGTGCACCTTACTGTACAACTGGTAACAAATTGTTGAGTGCGTTTGTCGTTTGTTTTGCATTATGCTGGTTGCACACTGCAGGGCAGTGACCATGCTGACCAATGAGCACCCATTTGGGAGCATTATGCTCACTACATATTGCAAGGCTGTGACCATACACCGAATGGCTGGGGGGGGCTCACACAGTCATGTGCAGCGGAGTGCTGGGAGAGGTGGCAGGGTGGTGTCAGTAAGTACATTTTCTCACATTATGAGAGAAGGTGAACTTACCATTTAAAGTTTTTACATATTCTTAATATGCAGTAAAAGAACTTTAATACAAGCCCTCACTGACCTATGTAGCTGCCTGTACTGTGAAATAATTAATCCTCAAAGATCACAGCTATGGTTCTTCGCCACTGGGCCGCGGCCTTAATGCAGCCATGACATTTTTCTTCTTAGGTTTAAATATGTGTTCAGGTATTTTCTTAGGGCGCAAGGGTTTTCTAGATGGCTCCTAAGGGTTATGGAAGCCTATTTCAACTATTTTGGACCTGTCCTTGTGGTAAAAAATTTTTTAGGGGGTTCAAATAAAGTACATACACTCACCTGATCCTCGTTTCCCCGGGCTTACCCATCTCCCTCTCTGCTCTGGCTGTGTTGTGTAATGTCCCTCAGCATCCTCACATCTAATGCAAGTCAATGAACCTGTATTAGACGTGATGATGTCAGCGCGGCTTAGACTGCTGAAGCCGGGGAGAGAAAAGGCTGTGGGGACCGGACTAGCAGGCAAGCAGGACCGACAATCAGGCGAGTACATCTGCCTTATTTAAGCCCCTTAGACAAAAGGAGCACTTAACCCTTGCAGTGCAGAGGTAGCCAATCAGACGGTTCCTTGCATAGATGTCAGTAGAGTTAAAGGAGATTGAGCAATCAGATTGTAACGTGTGTGGCCAGCTTTCGGCCAATGGCAAAACCCCCATGCACAGGCATGCACGCCCATGGAGCCGCTTCCAGGAGGGACAGGTGCTGTGTGTAATTACGTGCAGCCGCCTGTACATCCCTATGAGAGGGCACAGCTGCACGCCGACCCGAACCAGCAGACCCGTGCACGTCTGGGTGTCCTCGTATGGACGTCCTCTGTCTGCGTCCCTGTGCGGGTATGCAGACCTGCATGGACATGCAGGTTGGGGTGTAGCTGCATCCTCCCATAGGGATGTACAGGAGGCGGCATGCAATTACCTCCCGGGAGCAGGCCTCTGCATGTGTGTGTGTGCATGCCGTAAGGATGTGCATGCCCATGTGAATGAGCCCTTAAAGTGTCACTCCTGCCCTTGCTGAGGTGAATGATGGGAAGTCTCATTAACAGGGCCCTGGACAGCAATACAAACCTAACAGGGGTTCTAATCCTTCTTCAATCTATCCAATACTAATAAAAAGGTTTTGGGTGGACATACATGGAAGACTTTCAGCTCGTTACCCCTTCACCATCCAGAAAGGCAAAATACATTTTTCAGCATCTGATAGTTTACACGACCGGCGGCGTGTCTAACATTTCAAACAAGATTTATATCTGTTTATTCCTGTGAACGAGCGCACAAATATGCATCCGATTGAGACAGTTCTGCGTTGTTTACAGACGTCATGGACCCCATGCATGCAGGCCCCGTGCTCCAGCACACATATGCACTGCACAGCTATGTATGTGCTTGCTTGTGGATGTTTGCTTCCCGTTCCCATTGTTTACATGAACATACAGCTGTTCATTGCTAAACGATAATTATATTGCTTACAGCAAACACTTAGCAGGGCAGCAGAGAGTGCCGCAGGGCAGGAAGTGCAGGGATGGTGACAAAGCCATGTTCTGGCACTGGAGGGGAATGATGGATAATGTGTCTGTAGACGAGCAGGCCCGGAGAAGGGATGGCCACACGCTGTGAGAGGACCAGACGTGGCTGTTGAGAGTGACATATGTCATCTATGCTGATAGGATATTGTAGGGGCCTGAAGACAGTTTACAGAGGCAGATCCGGATCTGTGGAGAGGCAGCGGAAGGTGCATGCGGATAAAAACAGGTCGGTTGGATAAGCAGGCATGATCAGATTAGTCGCTAGTACCCCTGGCAAACCGAGGAAGGATAGGCTGGGGTCCAGGGGGGCATTTTCCCCACCCCTAATGTATGTTGGGCTGCAGAGATGTCAGCCTGGGAGAAGGGTTGCCTTGGTGCCCAACTTGCAGCCCTTTAGTGTTTGGACTGTGTCCCTCCGGCCCCAGTAGTGGAGCCTTGATTTGTAAAGGGGCCTTTAATAAAAGCAATCTCTAGCAGTTTTGTGTAACTTGTCACAGTCTCCCACTGACTCCTACGGCCCGACCCTCCCAGTCTCCCACTGTCTCCTACGGCCCGACCCTCCCAGTCTGAGAGCCTGACTTTCCTAGTCTGCACAGCAGCCCTTTGATATTTTAAGTGCAGCCGCCAGGCCCCATCAGTCAGTAGTGGGAGCCTTGAAAAGCTACCTTTAATAACAGTAATCCTTAGCAGATTCTTGTAACATGCCCCCCAGTCTCTGACTGTCTCCTACAGCCTGACCCTCCCAGTCTCTGACTGCCTCCACTGCCCTTTGGTGTTTGAATGTGGACCTTGGACCCCAGAAGTCAGTGGTGGGAGCGTTGATTTGTAAAGGGGACTTTAAGAACAGTAGTCCCTAGCAGTTTCTTGAAACATGTCCCCAGTCTCTGACTGTCTGCTACAGCCTGACCCTCCAAGTCTCTGACTGCCTCCCACAGCCTGACCCTCCAAGTCTCTGACTGCCTCCCACAGCCTGACCCTCCAAGTCTCTGACTTGTTAAATTGTCGCCCCTCCCAATAAAATAATGTCTTATCTCTCTGTATCCACAAAACACTAATAAACAACATCAACCAACTAGTCAGTCAGTCACTATATGATGGAACGGTCAGTTGGGCTGGTCAGAAAACGACAGATCTCCTTCCCCCGACCTCTCCATTCATATAAATAGAAATGTCCAGCTGAGCAGAATGTTCCTGTTCATGGATGAGCTGCCGGCCCTAATCAGGACATAGGAAGAATGTCTTCTATGCAAGGCAGATATTGTAGCAATGTTGTATACACAATTATAAACTGATTTGGCACTACAATGGAGTACTGCATGCTGCATTAAAAGGAGAACTATGAGGTGAGTCATTTCCACTCACCTCATAGTTCTAGCCGACCTGTGACAATGAGACTGTCACAGGTCGGCTCCGTAGATCGGGAGGTGAGCGAACACATACCGGGTTCGCTCACCTCTCGATCCTGTCACGGCTCTCTGCCGTGACAGGGGAGGGGCTGGATTCCCCTCTCCCCGCTCCGATCTGCCAGCGCTGACTGGCGGAACGGACGGGGAGGGGGCGGGTACAGCTGGCTCTGCCTCTAGATAGGCAGAGCCAACTGTCACTCACGCAGCTGGGCGCATCCCGACGTCCAGGTCGGGATCCGCTCCGGCTGCGGCGTCTCTCGCCGTAGCTCGCGGTATACTGAGCTTAGGGTAACGGGAGGACGCTAGTTTGTGTCCTCCCGTTACCCTAAGGAGAGCTATGGGGAAAAACACTGACCCCATAGTTCTCCTTTAAGGCTGAACTCCAGGCAAGCAGCTAAATAAACTCTGTGCCAACTGTAGTATGAGCCAGAGGATTTAGAATGAAGCCCAGACACTTTTCTGATTTATATACCCGAGTCAAACAGCACAGCCAGGAGGGGGACACCACTTTCCTTGTTAGAGTTGGGGAGCACAGTGGTGTCACCTACCTCCACACATCCTGCTAATGGACAGTGAAGAAACAGGAACATTCTGATAGGTCATCAATTCTGCTCACTCAACATGTTCCCTGTATGAAGAAGACCTGATTGCCTCCTAGTGCTGCTGCTCCCTCTCCCAGTCTAAGTGCCGCCGTGTAGATTTGGTCATACACCGACTGAATTTTACGCTGATCCGTGGGTGGCCCTGCCAGCTCGACAAAATTTGAATTTTCAATCCACTTTTGTCAAAGGATCCGAATGGAAAATTGTAAGCCCTACAGGGACTGCAACCAATCAGGTGCAGTCACGTGTCAGGTGTTCTGATAGCTGCGGGCGGCGGCTGTCAGAATACAATAGCTGGCAGGGGAGATTCCTCCATCCGCACTCTGTAGCATGGATTGGGGGGGGGAATTGCGATTTTCATGGGCTAAACAAGAATAATCTTACAGTATATGGCCAGGCTTAGGGGACAATAGGTGGCTGATATCAGGCAGATGTATGTAGGCTGCATGTAAAAGTTCATCTAATTAATTTTAAAGGTTACGTTCACCCCAAGCGCGCATTCACACCCGCACCACGTTCATGCGCACTCGTGTACTGCATTTGCCACACATCCCCATTGAGTTTCATGGGGCCTGAACGAGCGACCAATGCGGCAAAAAAATCCCTTCACGTTCTGCCTTTTTTTGCTTCTGCGTTTTAATGTGCACAAAAATGCGCATCTCCCTGGCAGCGTTTGGGGGTGCCATTAGAAATTAAGGGCAACAGAAACATGTTGCTCTCTGTCAATAAACAAACAAAACCTACGTCTCTATTGCAAATCTATGCGTGTCTGAAAACATCCAATAAAATATCGCAACACATTCCGTCAACGTGCATTTGGTGCAGGTGTGAATGCGGGCCAAGTCCCTATTTACACCTACGAGTACTGGGAACAAGCTTTGCGTTCGTGCGCATTTTGTTCCCGTGTTGGCTGCACGCCCCTATTGGTTTCAACTCTATTGCGTATATTTTAATTCGGCTCGCTCGGCCGTGTCATTCATTCCCAGATCCGTTCACTGCCTCTGTGAATGAGAAAACTCCCATCAACCACTGCAGCAGAGGGACTCATAGGGCTCAATGGAGTACAAATGCTGTGACGGTGACACTTGTAGTCCTATCAGGACTTCCTCCAGCTCCATAACTCACTACGGACCTGGAGAGAAACAGTCTGCGGCAGCCAGAGCATTGCACCCGGCGCAGTTGCAAAGCTATGCATTTTTTGTTTGTTTTTGCAATACAGGTACATTATTCCATTTTTTCCACACAAAAAAAAAGTGGAATACGCCTTTAAGGAAATACACGCCGGCATTGAATTGTGTATTTTTCATGTCTGCTCAGAGTTCAGCTTCAATGGGGGACACAATATATTTGACGAGAGGCAGATATGGTGACATACAGAATAATGAGAGCTCTGGTGGGGTCAGGCAGATAAGAGGAGAGCTGGCGTATGGGATGGGGGCTCAGTGATAAGACTGTTTAGGGATAGGGGAGGGGTATTGAATAGAGCTTGCGTATCCGATGTACAGATAGTGAAGCGATGGTGTGTGAGCATTTTATAGACATATTAGTGATGGCTACAGGCAGAATGCAGCAGATAATGACACTAGAGGGGACGGCGCTGGGAAAACAACGGAACGGGAAGACTGCGGCATACTGGGGCTAGTAAATGTTTCCATGTACATATTTACTAAATCAGAACAGTCTGAAAAAAGATTCGTGAGAAAAGCGATCGTTCATTAATGAGAACCCAATCGCTAAAATCTCATACAAGCTTTAACTCGTCAAAGCTGAGCTCTGGTCACATGACCTTTCATTTCAATATATTCCTCAACAGCCACGAAGGATATAGAATGACAGCACTCGAGTGTCAAAGAGATGACGACTTATAGCGGAACTCCACAAAACTTTCATTTAAATATATATTCCTCAACAGCTACAAAGGATATAAAAATGCACATTGTACGCACCAAATGCCTTCGCCAACCCAGATATTAAAAATTGTAGCGACATCATCACTGTGCTGTACATAGACTGTGCAGAGAGCAGGGCTGTGGGAATGGCCATCAGGCTCCACCTACTACAGGAGTGGGCAGAGCCAAGACCAGTCACCCTGCACAATTACAGAGAACAGTGAGCAGTCTTTATTACAGGAGGGGGTGTAGACAAGACCAGTCACCCTGCACAAGGAGAGAGAGCAGCAGTGACCGGTCTTTAATATAGGAGAGGGGCAAGACAAGACCAGTCTCCCTGCACAAGGAGAGAGAGCAACAGTGAGCGGTCTTTATTACAGGAGGGGGCAGAGACAAGACCAGTCTCCCTGCACAAGGAGAGCAGCAGTGGGCGGTCTTTATTACAGGAGGGGGCAGAGACAAGACCAGTCTCCCTGCACAAGGAGAGAGAGCAACAGTGAGCGGTCTTTATTACAGGAAGCTCCAAGTCACACACTGGATCACTGCAGATCTGGAAGAAATACAGGAATCTCACCCAAGATTCAAGGACGAAAGAGTCCAGCTTTAAGTCGCACCTGTGGGACCACACCTCCTGGCTCTGCCTCTATTCCCACTTATGCGTAACGGAAGACAGGCAAATGTCTCATCACCGTCATTCTCGTTTAACTATCTGCCCGTCTATGGCTAGCCGCAGGGCTAAAGTATACCTGAAATTATTCATGGCTTGGTAGCTTATGATTAACCTCTCACTGACACGCGCTTCAGCAGCAATGCTTCAGTATGAATGTTCCAAAATCAAGGCAAATGCCAACCAAGGGTAATTGGAATTGTTATAGGAGGTTACAAATCTCGCGGGTGGCTGAGCCCCTCGGTGACAGATGTACTCGCTGAGGCTTGTATGCAATCAGTAGAGTTACAGAACATCACAAAGTGACATTGAGCTGTGTGTGGAGGTTACAGCATGGAGGCATTCAGCAGAAGGAAGGAATGAATGGAGGTAAGGGTTAAATATCTATCCCTCCATCCATCCATCCATCCATCCCAGGACAGTGGACAGGAAGACAAATGCACGTCTTCCATAGCGCCGGAACATGTCGCTGCTTTAGTCCCATTTTTGGCAAACCTTCAAGAACTCCAGCTTTTTTAAAAAGTTAACCCTTACAGTGAGGCCACCCCCGCACTGCAAGGGTTAACTGATCGTTTCGGTCTAGGGGTGAAAATAAAGAATAATACTCACCCGATCCTCGGTCATGAGGCAGTGACCTCTTACCTCTCTCTTCGCTCTGGCTGTGGTATGTCCCTAGGCGTCCTCACGTCTAATAGACCTGTATTGCATTAGACATGATGACATCACAGGTCCTTAGACAGCTGGAACCCGGGGGAGAAGAGGCTGCGGAGAACGGTCTAGCAGCCAGGGGGGTATCGGGTGAGTTTCTTCTTTATGTGAGCCCTCTGTGCAGTTAATCCTTGAAGTGCGGCGCGCAGTGATCGGACGGTCACTGCAAATTGTTTGTTTGGCTATCGGGCAGAGTGGGGCACGTGACAACTGCTGACATATGCACATGCTGCAGGACTGAGATGCCACTACAGCTCTCGAAGCTTTAGGCCAGCGAGGCGGGCCCATTTAAAGAAGAACTCCAGGCATTTAAAAAAAATTACCCCTTGCAGTGGGGCTACCCTGGCAGTGCAAGGGTTAAGTGCTCATTTTGGTCTAGGGTCTAGAATAAAGAAGATGCACCTCAGTCCTGTGGTGGTGACTACCACTAGACCAAAATGAGCACTTAACACTTGCCATGCCGATGCAGTCCCTTTGCAAGGGTTATTTTTTGCATGTCCAGAGTTCTTCTTTAAAGATTGAGAAAAAGCTGAGATCATTTCGGGCACATGACCTCTAACCCCGCATAAAATGAAGTGGCAGAGCGCCAGCAATTCTGAAGGAAACTTCGGAGGGAACCAGCTACTAGATGGCTCGATTAGTCTTCCACCGCTCTACCCAGGTGGGATGACAGATTCGGAGCTTCCTCTGGCTTTGCCTTGCCCAGGCGTAGTTCACCATCTTTTGGGTCCCGCTTCACAAACTTCCCCTTGCGCTTGCAGTGTGCCCTCCTCAGCCCTGCCGGGGTGGGGGAGATAGGCTGGCGGTGCGCCCTCAGCCCTGCCGGGGTGGGCGAGATGGGCTGGTGGTACGCCCTCCTCAGCCCTGCCAGGGCGGGCGAGATGGGCTGGAGGTGCGCTCTCCTCAGCCCTGCCAGGGCGGGCGAGATGGGCTGGAGGTGCGCTCTCCTCAGCCCTGCCAGGGCGGGCGAGATGGGCTGGAGGTGCGCTCTCCTCAGCCCTGCCAGGGCGGGCGAGATGGGCTGGAGGTGCGCTCTCCTCAGCCCTGCCAGGGCGGGCGAGATGGGCTGGAGGTGCGCTCTCCTCAGCCCTGCCAGGGCGGGCGAGATGGGCTGGCGGTCCCCCCTCCCCAGCCCTGCCGGGGTGGGCGAGATGGGCTGGAGGTGCGCCCTCCTCAGCCCTGCTGGGGTGGGCGAGATGGGCTGGTGGTGCACCCTCCTCAGCCGGAGCGCATTCAGCCCTCACCTTTATTGCGTCTCAGGGTTTTGCTCAGCCCTATGACTCATACCTACATCAGACTCATTGGTCCATGTTTCAAGACAGGGCGGGTGGGACACAGACATGACCACAGACCCCTGGCACGGGCCCTTCCCCTTCATCTGTGCAGCTAGGGTCTGAAAAGAGAAGATGTATGGCTGATCTGATTTCAAGGTTCCCCACCTGCACGCCCGTGTACTGGTATCTTTAATTGCACACACAGTGGTCTGCTCCTAGCAGAGGTCTGTGGATGTATACTGGAAAAGGTATGGTACTGGAGGTGAAGGATGAGTAGAGAGCTGGCACAGAACAGAGGAGTATGCTGTATCACTGGATATAAGGTTCTGGAAGCACGGGGTGTGAGAGGTAACTTCTGAGATATATTACCTGCCGATGGAACACTGACTGTTGTTTCCTTCCCCACCGTTCCTGTGCTAGAAGCTACAATCTATTGAGAGGATAAAGATAAATCACTGATGAGTTAGGGAATGGTGGCAAGAGTACAGAGATGTAGTGCCTTGTAATTATAAGAGTACAGAGGGGGGGTGGGGACTCAGTGGAAGATTAATAAGTATATACACTACCTGCTCTACACATAGCAAAGGGCTGCTGTTGGTCAGCTGTAAGGCTGGCTTAAAGATGGACTCCGGGCATTCAAAATAATAATGAACCCTTGCAGTGGGGCTACCCCAGCATTGCATAGGTTAAGTGCTCATTTTGGTCTAGGGGCCGGAATAAAGAAGATGAACTCACCTGATTCTCGGTCCTTGCAGCAGTGACCGCTCACCCTCTGCACCAGCAGTGTAATGTCCCTTTGCATCCTCACGTCCAATACAAGTCAATGGACGTGATGACCGCAGCAGTACTGGAGCCCAGGGGAGAAGAGGCTGCGGGTCCAGTCTAGGAGCCAGGCAGGGCAGAGGATCAGGTATTATTTTTTTTAATTTTAGACCCTAGACCAAAACAAGTATTTAAAACCTTGCAGTCTAGAGGTAGCCACACTGCAAGGGTAATTGTTTAAAATGCCCAGAGTTCTTCTTTAAGCTGGCTAAATGAAATATATATATCTCCCCCATCAGCGTGGATTGAGGATTCTCCTCAGCCAGCTATTGTATTCTGGCAGCTTATGCCTCTGACTGTCAGAATACCTGGACAGTGACTGTAGCTGATTGGTTGCAGTCACTCACAATTTTCCATCCGGCTATTTTGGCTCAAGTCATTCGAGAAAATCGACTTTTGTCACGCTAGGTGGCACTGGCAGGGCCACCAATTGATTGAGTTTTGGTCGATTCAGCAGGAAGCGGACAAAGTTTGATCCGCGTAGGACCAACTCTATACAGTTGGGAGATAGAGGGACAGCATTAGGAGGAAATCAAGTCTGCTGTATACACAAGTGATGACAGGAGATATGTTGAGAGAGCAGATCTAGTGATCAGCTTGTTCCTGCTTCTTCATTGTCCAATTAGCAGGCTGTGGTGAGGTAGGTGACACCACTGTGCTCCTTACCTCTCACACAGAGAGTGGTGTCACCCTCCTGACTGTGTTGTTTGACTGAGGTATATAAAATCAGAAAAGCATCTGGGCTTACTTCTAAATCCTCAGGCTGATACCACACATGACATAATGTTTATTTAGCTGTCTGCCTACAACAGTGTTTGCCAACCTCTTTTCAGCCACGGCGCTCTTTAAAGATATTAACTATCATGAGGCACCCCAGTCTAAAATGTAAACAAATGATAAAAAAAGAGCACATGGTTCCCCTGGAAATCTATTCCAGAACATTATCCGAGATAGGGGTCTGGCAAGGAGACCTGATGCACAAACACAAAAAAGTGGGGTCCCCCTTCACATCAGAGTCTCGCCTTCACATCAAGAGCACCCCTTCACATCAGAGTCTTCCCCTCACATTAAGAGTCCCCTCCGTTCACATCAGAGTCCACCTTCACATCAAGAGCCCCCTCCGTTCACATCAGAGTCCACCTTCACATCAAAAGCCCCCTCCGTTTGCATTAGAGCCCCACTTCGCATCAGAGCCCCCTCCGTTCACATCAGAGTCCCCCCTTCACATCAGAGTCCTCCGTTCACATCAAGAGCCCCCTCCGTTCACATCAGAGTCCCCTCCCTTCACATCAGAGTCCCCTCCCTTCACATCAGAGTCCCCTCCCTTCACATCAGAGTCCTCCCTTCACATCAGAGTCCTCCCTTCACATCAGAGTCCTCCCTTCACATCAGAGTCCTCCCTTCACATCAGAGTCCTCCCTTCACATCAGAGTCCTCCCTTCACATCAGAGTCCTCCCTTCACATCAGAGTCCTCCCTTCACATCAGAGTCCTCCCTTCACATCAGTCTCCTCCCTTCACATCAGAGTCCTCCCTTCACATCAGAGTCCTCCCTTCACATCAGAGTCCTCCCTTCACATCAGAGTCCTCCCTTCACATCAGAGTCCTCCCTTCACATCAGAGTCCTCCCTTCACATCAGAGTCCTCCCTTCACATCAGAGTCCTCCCTTCACATCAGAGTCCTCCCTTCACATCAGAGTCCTCCCTTCACATCAGAGTCCTCCCTTCACATCAGAGTCCTCCCTTCACATCAGAGTCCTCCCTTCACATCAGAGTCCTCCCTTCACATCAGAGTCCTCCTCTTTGACATCAGAGTCCCCCACTTTCATATCAGAGTCCCCATCACATCAGAGGACTGAAGCTGTGTAAAAATGTCGAGGCACCCCTGAGGAAACCATGAGGAACCCTAAGGTGCCCCTTCACCCTGGTTGAGAAAGGCTGGCCTAGAGTTTAGCGTATTTTGTGGAGCTGCGTGGTGCCAACAGGGCCATCCATGGATCGAATTGCTGCTGAACCAGCTTAACTATTCCAGGAACACTTCAAGTAACTAAAGTGCAGTAAACCAGATGGACTTTACATCAGCAGGCCCAGCAGAATCTGGATTGCGATTGGTTCTTACAAGTACCGTGCTTTGAATTTAGTAACTCTTGCCCCTATTGGTTGGAATAACTGAAGAGAAGCAACAATGTGTCCACATGAAGAAGATATTAGAGGGAGGATGAGATGCTCGGTATGCAACAATGACTTCTCTAAGCCTGATGACGGGGCTAACGATACGAAACGGCTCGCAATTACGTGTACGCAAAGCGCATAGTAACAACTATCATTTAAAGTCATTTCCAGGAACACTTTTCTGCCGAGTAGCTGTTTCTCAGCTTCTCACGCACAATGTTGTCTCAGAGGAACGCAGAGACTCCAATATCATTTTTGTTTTTGCCATAAAACAATTTTTTCCCCCCATTTTAAAAAAGCAGAACCAAGAACAAAAAACAGGAAATTTCTAGGGACCCGTCCTAGACCGAGTCCAGAAATCTGACGTCTGCTATGCATAGGGTGACGGAAGAATACCAGAGGACAGAATTGCTCCACAGATGTAGGAAGTTGTATGCAGCAATGGGGATCTGCGGGTCAGCACAGCACTGAGATGCATTAGCTTCCCATTGAAATACCGAGTGCAGCTGGAACAGCAGACACAATGCACTGCCATGCCGAAGGACAATACACAGCTGATGGGAGGAGAGGTAGAACACGAAGGCTTTTGCTGGCTTGTTGCTTCTTCTAGGTGACTTAGAGGACAAAAGGTAGCACCGTGTAGGTGTAATAATTTGTAATTATGTGTGTATGGGGGTAATTAGTGTAAGAGCAGAAGAGCTATACACGAATAGGGGGGGGGGACAGAATCAGGGGTATAAAAGCCATAATCCAAAAACATACAGGAATAAGCAGTACAGGAATAGGATCGTATACAAGAGCCATATGGGCATTGGGAGTGCAGGACTAGGAGTATAAAGATATAATTAAGAACGTATAGGGATAAACTAGTACAGGAAGAATGGTATACAGGATAGTATACAAGAGAGATATAGCCAATGGGGGGTGCAAGGTGCAGGAAAATTGGTATACAGAATGGTATACAAGAGTGATATAGGCAATT
>NW_017307047.1:401158-401845 GCF_000935625.1 Nanorana parkeri | reverse complement strand
GGGGGGGGTGCAGGGTCAGGAGCATAAAAGACATAATGCATGAATGGGATAGTATACTAGAGTGATATAGCCAATGGGGGAAAATGGTGCAGGGTCAGGACTATAAAGCCATAATTAGGAATGTATACGGGTAAAGTAGTGCAGAAGAGTAATAAAGGCTTGGGGGTGCAAGGTCAGGAGTATAGAGACATAATAAAGAACATATAGGGGTAACTACTCCAGAAACAGGATAGTATACAAGAGCCATATAGGCATGGGAGGGGGGAGCCGGCTCAGGAGTATGAAGACGTAATAGAGAATGTATAGGGGTAACTATTGCAAGCAAAAGGATAGTATACAAAGGCTTTCAATGTATGGGGGCTGCAGGTTCAGGAGACGCAGACATAATAAATAAGAAGTGTAAGGGGAGTAACTATCGCAGGACTCGGATGATATAGGTTGAAGAGCTGTGTGGCCCAGTGAGGAGTGCAGACTGGGATCAATAGTCAGAGTCTGGAGCGGCTGCTGGATTAGTGAATGATATATGAACAGCAATAGCAGAGAGAGCAGGATCGAGAGAATGAAGGTGTTATAACCTATAGCAGAGCGCAGTTTGAAGGGGAAAAGGATAATATAGAAGAGCTGAGTAGGAGTAAATGTGGAAGATGAGACAGCAGTATTAAGACCTAGTGACCTATAATGGGGGGG
>NW_017307047.1:398450-399874 GCF_000935625.1 Nanorana parkeri | reverse complement strand
ACGACAGGTTTAAGGCCCAAGGGACTGAAATTGGGGGGGGGGTGTCGGGTACCCTAGTGCAGGGAAAGGATACTATACATTGGATGGAGGATGCTGTATGGGGTCAGTAGTGACATGTTATTGGAATTGTGATGCACTTACAGAAATATAGGAGGGAGGATCAGGAGTACAAACATCTACTGATCCGGGGGGGGCTTCAATACGATCTGTACAGTGATTAGGAAGCACAATCAGGTGACCTTCAATAAAGAGTATACAGAGGTAACTAGTGCAGTATACAGGAGCTGTACAGGGGTACTGGGGAGCAGGAATCATGAGTATATAGACACAGTAGGGGGACATAATAGTGTATGGGGGCAGTTAGTATGGCAATAGGAGGACACAATACAGGTGATATACAGGTATAATAGGAGGACACAATACAGGTATAATAGGACACAATACAGGTATAATAGGAGGACACAATACAGGTGATATACAGGTATAATAGGAGGACACAATACAGGTGATATACAGGTACAACAGGAAGAAGTGATTTAAGGTATAGTCGATACCTATAATAAAGAGTATATGAGGGTAACTAGTGCAGGGATAGGACAGCATACAGTAATGGGGGTAGGGGTGTACTGGGGAGCAGGAATCATGAGTATATAGACACAGTAGGGGGACATAATAGTGTATGGGGGCAGTTAGTATGGCAATAGGAGGACACAATACAGGTGATATACAGGTATAATAGGAGGACACAATACAGGTATAATAGGACACAATACAGGTATAATAGGAGGACACAATACAGGTGATATACAGGTATAATAGGAGGACACAATACAGGTATAATAGGAGGACACAATACAGGTATAATAGGAGGACACAATACAGGTATAATAGGAGGACACAATACAGGTGATATACAGGTATAATAGGAGGACACAATACAGGTGATATACAGGTACAACAGGAAGAAGTGATTTAAGGTATAGTCGATACCTATAATAAAGAGTATATGAGGGTAACTAGTGCAGGGATAGGACAGCATACAGTAATGGGGGTAGGGGGGAAATCAAGGGTATTGTATGGGGGGAGTTTAGTATACAAATATAACAGAGTGTATGGGGGTAAGTATTGCAGCAGTAGGATCGTATATAGGAGTTGTATAGAAATGGGGTGGGGGGTCAGTAGTATAAAGACATCATAAAGAGTGTATGGAGGCAAGTATTAAAGCATTAGGATGGCACACAGGAGTTGTAGGAATGGGGGGTGAGTAGTATACAAATATAATGAAGTGAGTATGGGGGTAAGTATTGCAGCAACAGGACAGTATACAGAAATTGGGGGTCAGAAGTATAATATATAATGAAGTGTGTATGTATTGCAGCAGTAGGAGTTGTAGGAATAGGGGGTCAGTAGTATAAAATAAAATG
>NW_017307047.1:357874-398404 GCF_000935625.1 Nanorana parkeri | reverse complement strand
TAAGTATTTCAACAAAAAGACAGTATACAGAAATGGGGGTCAGTAGTATAATATATAATGAAGGGTGTAAGGGGTAAGTATTGCAGCAGCAGTTGTAGGAATGGGGGTTCAGTAGTACACATGGGGGAGCAGGGTTCGCAGTATCACACATAGCAGAGGTAATTATCGGAATGGCAGACACAGCGGAGCAGTTCATCTACAGACGTCCCAGCTGATCCCTATCACATCCCTCTGTATACTAGAAGCAGCAAGTAGTGCGCTGGCAGCGCTGATGCAGACCGCTGTGATGCTCCGGGTCTCCGCGCCCCTCACACAGGTCAGCGGCATGGAAGTCACCTGGAGACACGTGCAGGAGCGGACAGACAAACACCCGGCTGCACTCACCTTGCTGTGTAGATTGTCAGCTCCTGTGGTTCCCCTGCAGTGTCTGGGAGTCTCCCTGTGCTATGTCACTGCAGTGTCTCTGTGTATGTGTGAGTCTTGTATCTCTCCACCCTCCACACATGACGTCCTTCCATCTCCCCACCCTTACCCCTCCTCCTGGAGATCACATCCCTGGCCGCTGAGCTGTCACTGCCGTCTGATCATCACCCGAGTGTGGGCGCATAGAGGGGGATCGGGGCAGGGAGAGGGTGATATAGATATGGGGTGGGGGTTCAGGGGTATACAGACATAATAAAGAACATATAGGGGCAACTACTGCAGCAACAAGGTAGTATACAAGATCCGTATAGGTGTGTATGGGGGTAACGATTGTATCAATAGGATCGTATACAGGAGTTGTTTAAGAATGGGGGGTTATTAGCATACATGGGGAAGACACATGTAGGAGTGGACAGACTGCCCTTCCCCTCCACCGCTGCTAGCTGTGCTCACCTTACTGTGTAGATTGTCAGCTCCTGTGGTTACCCTGCAGTGTCTGGGAGTCTCTCTATGCTGTCACTGCAGTGTTGCTCATACCTGTCCATCTATATGTTGCCTCCTCCTTCGTGACCCCTGATATTCCCATGAGGGGTGCTGCCACCTCCTTCGTGAGCCCTGATATTTCCATGTGGGGTGTTGCTCCTTCCTTCCTGACCCCTGATATTTCCATGTGGGGTGCTGCCCTATCCTTCGTGACCCCTGATATTTCCATGTGGGGTGATGCCCCCTCCTTCGTGACCCCTAATATTTCCATGTTAGGTGCCGCCCCCTTCTTCGTGACCCCTGATATTTCCATGAGGGGCGCTGCCCCTCCTCCGTGACCCCTGATATTTTCATGTGGGGTGCTGCCCTATCCTTTGTGACCCTTGATATTTCCATGTGGGGTGCTGCCCTATCCTTCGTGACCCCTGATATTTACATGAGGGGCGCTGCCCCTCCTCCGTGACCCCTGATATTTCCATGTGGGGTGCTGCCCTATCCTTCGTGACCCCTGATATTTCCATGTGGGGTGCTGCCCTATCCTTCGTGACCCTTGATATTTCCATGTGGGGTGATGCCCCCTCCTTCGTGACCCCTGATATTTCCATGTGAGGTGCCGCCCCCTCCTTCGTGACCCCTGATATTCCCATGAGGGGCGCTGCTCCTTCCTCCGTGACCCCTGATATTCCCATGGGGTTTGCTGCCCATGCTGCTACTGATCCAGCTTACCCTTAGGCTGATCCACATAGCCAGCCTATCTTCCCTACTGTGCTGGTTCTTAACCCTCCATCCAACCCATCTCCCTAACCTGCTGGCTTTTACCCCTCCATCCAACCCATCTCCCTAACCTGCTGGCTTTTACCCCTCCATCCAACCCATCTCCCTAACCTGCTGGCTTTTACCCCTCCATCCAACCCATCTCCCTAACCGTGCTGGGTTTTACTCCTCCATCCAACCCATCTCCCCAACCTGCTGGCTTTTACCCCTTCATCTAACCCATTTGTCTTACTGTTCTGGCTTTTACCCTCCATCTATCCCATTTGTTTACTTTGCTGGCTTTTACCCCTCAATCTAACTAATGTGTCCTACTGTGCTGGCTTTTTTCTCTCCATCTAACCCATTTACTCTACTGTGTTGGTGTTTACCCCTCAATCTAACCTATCTCCTTTTAATGTGCTTGCTTTTACTCCTCAATCTAACCTACCTGCCCTACTGTGGTGGCTTTTACTCTTCCATTAAACCTGTCTGCCTTACTGTGCTGGCTTTTAGCCCTCCAACAAACCTCTCTGCCTTATTATGTTTGCTCTTACTCTTCCATCTAACCTGTCTGTACCACTCTGCTGGTTCTTACACCTCTATCCAACCTACAGTACTATCTGCTCTACTGTGCTGGCTCTTACCCCTTAATATATCCTGTCTGCCTATACTGTGCTCTCAAAAGGTGGCGACACCAATGATGCTGACTTATCTCAAGGGGAGCAGCAACATTAATCCCACCGTATATGCCAAAGATGAAGATAGGAAGCACCATTGATGCTCACCATAACTCCAGGGGAGCAACATCAACCCCATGGTTTATACCAAAGGAGATGGTAGGGGACAATGTTGGTGCTGACTTATCTCCAGGGGAGCAACATCAATTCTACTGTTTATGCCAAAGGAGACAATATGATACACCATTGGTGCTGACCTATCTCCAGGGGAGCAACATCAATCCTACTGTTTATGCCAAAGGAGACAATATGATACACCATTGGTGCTGACCTATCTTCTGTGGAGCAACATCACCCCCATGGTTTAAACCAAAGGAGATGGTAGGGGACAACGTTGGTGCTGACTTATCTCCAGGGGAGCAACATCAATCCTACTGTTTATGCCAAAGGAGACAATATAATACACCATTGGTGCTGACCTATCTTCTGTGGAGCAACATCACCCACGCTGTTTATGTCGAAGGAGAAGGTAGGAGACACCATTGGTGCTGACCTATCTCCAGGGGAGAAACATCAACCATACTGTTTATGCCAAAGGAGAAGGTAGAAGACACCTCTCCAGGGGAGCAACATCAATCCCACTGTTTATGCCAAAGGAGAAGGTAGGAGACGCCATTGGGGTTGACCTATTTCCAGGGGAGCAACATCAATCCCACCGTTTCTGCCAAAGGAGAACGTAGGACACGCCATTGGGGTTGACCTATTTCCCAGGGGAGCAACATCAATCCCACTGTTTCTGCCAAAGGAGAAAGTGAAAGGCACCATTAGTGCTGATCTATCTCCAGGGGAGCAACATCAATCCTACTGTTAATGCCAAAGGACAAGGTAGGAGACACCCTTAGTGATGACCTATCTCCAGGGGAGCAACATCCATCCTACAAGGTCATAAAGATTTTTTTTCCCACTCTCTTAGGAATGAGTGGTTTTCCTTTTTAATAGACGCCATGCCTAGGGGAAGCTTAAGAAAAGATTGATTTGCCATGCCTATCTCTGTGGAGCAACATCACCCACGCTGTTTATGTCGAAGGAGAAGGTAGGAGACACCATTGGTGCTGACCTATCTCCAGGGGAGAAACATCAACCATACTGTTTATGCCAAAGGAGAAGGTAGAAGACACCTCTCCAGGGGAGCAACATCAATCCCACTGTTTATGCCAAAGGAGAAGGTAGGAGACGCCATTGGGGTTGACCTATTTCCAGGGGAGCAACATCAATCCCACCGTTTCTGCCAAAGGAGAACGTAGGACACGCCATTGGGGTTGACCTATTTCCCAGGGGAGCAACATCAATCCCACTGTTTCTGCCAAAGGAGAAAGTGAAAGGCACCATTAGTGCTGATCTATCTCCAGGGGAGCAACATCAATCCTACTGTTAATGCCAAAGGACAAGGTAGGAGACACCCTTAGTGATGACCTATCTCCAGGGGAGCAACATCCATCCTACAAGGTCATAAAGATTTTTTTTCCCACTCTCTTAGGAATGAGTGGTTTTCCTTTTTAATAGACGCCATGCCTAGGGGAAGCTTAAGAAAAGATTGATTTGCCATGCCAAATGGTAGCCTGCCCCTATATTATGGTTCTCCAGAACTGGGGCTGATCTTCCATGTGTCTGGTTGCCTCCGCTACTATCTTCCCTATTCATGGTCCCCCTCCCGTACATGTCAGAGTCGGCTTTCTGTGTGCATTTATTATATCCTCCCACTGAGTCTTGTCTCCAATGATTTGCTCTGTGTTGTTCCTCATTCAAGCTGTCTCTCACCCTCTCCTATTACTCCACCTCCTATTTACCTCCATGCTCTGCTCTTTCCCTCCCTGTTCTTCACCCTGACATTTCTCAGCAGCACCCTCCCTGCACTCTCTCCTTCCACCTGATGCCTATAGGCCTCCAGTCTCATATCTCTCTCTCTCTCTCCTCTCTCTCTGGCTTTGCAGATGACTGCAGCCTGTGGCTCTCATCGCTTTGTTGAACTGCAGCCATCGACGCGCACCGCGCAGCGTGTTGGTACATGCATTTACAAATAGCTGGCATACCTGTCACGGTTTGGAAATCCTGACAGTTAGCTGATGGCCAGGTTAAACCATATGACTAAACCTCCCAAAGTTGCATAACTGCTAGGCATGCTAGTAATACAGCTCCATTGGGGCGTGTATTCACGGAATGAGAAGGTGTGAAAGGGGACTAAACAATGTGGATGGACAAATCGCCCGCTGTGGCTATTGTGTCCTGAGAGCCGACGCTGCAGCTAACTGGCTACGGATTATCAGTCCGTGGGTGCGGTGTCTGCATTAGTTTTCACTTCTTGGGCTAAGAACATTTTCAGCAAGCACAGAAAATCCCTGTTGATGTTGCCTCAAATGCTGTGCCCTTGTCACTTCCTATAAGCCTAAAAGAAAGCACCAAGACCCTTATCTTTATCGTATAAACTACTAGTGCCATCAATCCACCATGTAATGGAAAGGGTCAAAGGCAGACATCTTCGGCAGACATCTTCGCCAACCATGGCTGTCCCTTTATATCTAGCCAGATGTATACAAGCCATTAGAACACACCAGCCTCAATCCAGCCTCACTATGTAATTCTATCCTGATTGCATTACAAATCATTGTTCAAGCCCTGAAGAAGGGGGAGTCTTTCCCCCCGAAACGTGTCTGTTACATCTGTTGTTTCTAACAAATATAGATTTTAATCAAATTGCCAGTGAGATGGAAGTTTGTACTGTGCGCTCCATTTAAAAGGTGTCCATATATTGAGTGATTGGATGACCGGCATCAGAAAGGCAGCAGTCTAGACCCAGAATCGGGAACTGACCTTTACCATGAACTAAGCTCCAGTGAAGGTCATCCAGTGCCCAGGGGAAAGATTCTTCCCCCGTTCTGGACGCATGAGTCAGTGACATTTTCAAAATATTGAAAACATTTTAAAAAATAGGTTCAATTAGGACAAACCGAGTTTGCTGACAGCTGCCCTCCCCCCGTACATGTGTGTGTAGTACACCTGTATGTAGCGGCGTGGGCTCATTCAGATGGGCGTGCATGTTTGTACAGTGTGCATGCATATACAAAGACCGGATCCTGGAAGGGACAGGTGCAGCGTGTAATTGCATTTACACATAGTCACACGCACACCCGAACTTGTGCATCTATACAGACAGTGTGCATCCAAGTGCGGACACCCAGACCAGCGCGGATGTGCAGGTTGGGGTGTGTGTGTTACCGTGTGTAATTGCGTACACGCGGCACCTGTCCCTTCTGGGATCGGGTCTTTTTATGAGTGTGCACGTCTGTCTGAATGAGCCCTTTATTGTATTTTCTATTTGTCTTACGGTTAAACTATATTACTATGTGACGTACGTGCTATATATCACCTGGACCTGATAGTCCTGCAGCAGTGTATAGTCACCTTACCTAGGGTTGTCACCTTTCCTTCAAGAAAAACCCAAACACTCTAGCACCGCGTACAGCAATTTTTTTGGGGGAGAATATTGAGGGGAGAGAGAGGAGAGGCAGCCAGGAGAAAGAACAAAAAGAGACAGCCAAGGGAGGGAGTAAGGAGACCCTCTATAGAGGACTACAGCAATACATTATACAGCAATACAAAATATTATGAAGCTACATACTCTGTTGTTCTGAGTTGGTGCCCTATTGTCTCCTGGTGGCCTGTGTGGGCTCTCAGATTGAGGGTCCGGCTCTCAGTTGGGCTCTGCGCACTCTCAGGTGGGCTGTGTGGCTTTCAGATGAGCTGTGTGTACACCCAGGTGGGCTATGTGGTTCTCATATGGGCTGTGCACACTCTCAGGTGGGCCGTGCGGCTCTCAGGTGGGCCGTGCGGCTCTCAGGTGGGCCGTGCGGCTCTCAGGTGGGCCATGTGGCTCTCAGGTGGACTGTGTCCACTCTCCGATGGACTGTGTGCACTCTCCGGTGGACTTTGCACACTCTCAGGTGGGCTGTGCAGCTCTCAGGTGGTCTGTGCGACCCTGAGGTGGGCTGTGCGCCTCTCAGGTGTACTGTGCGCACACTCTCAGGTGGGATGTCCGCCTCTCAGGTGGGATGTCCGCCTCTCAGGTGTACTGTGCGCACTCTCAGGTGGGCTGTGCAGCTCTCAGGTGGGATCGGCGACACCCAAGCACAGGATGGGAGGCAACTCTATTCCCTTCTATTCCATGCACTTGGAGAAGGGAAGTGATATTTCCTGTGCTTTTGGGTACGGGAATTGGACCCGCTCCCCTTCCTAGCGTGCCGCACAAAGACTACTGGGCATGTGCAGTAGAAACGAATTTCCATTGGAATTCATTCACACACTACAACTTTGAAGAAGGAATGCATTAATATGCACTGTTTTCGCATAGATTCACATTGCACTGTGCATTAAGCACCCTGGAGATATATCAGTGTGAAGAAGCCCTGATCCATCACAAATACACTGCCCCCTGGTGGAATCTGATGATTACTCAGCAGTTGAGCTCGGATAGTCATAACAATCCAAAAAGAACAAGATAAAAAGTAATAGCTTATTAAAAGCTAAACTAACAAAACCAGTTTTTGCTGTAATAGTCAGCTTCAATCCAGAGTTTTCCTCCACAGTACTTTTATTCTGCTGCTGGATGTCCTCAGTTTGAGGGCTAGCATCATTCAACCCAACTTCCTCTGCTCCTAGATCATCCAGGACCCAGCCCATGACTGGACAGTGAATGCAGAAGCAGCACAGTGATGAGCTCATCTCTCTATCACTCTGCTCTCTCTGCCTATAAGCATGCCTTTTGTCAGCACATGAGTGACTACTTGCACTGCTTCTTCCTCTCACACTCCAGCCCTGCTGTATGGGAGCTGCAAGAGACTAATATCAGGTCACAGGTCATATCTGCTTTGAGTTCAGCTTTTTAACATCTTTAAAAAATCAATTCCTGAGCTGCTGTTAGCATAAAAAAATCAGTTCAGGCTGCATACTCACTTCATCTCCGGCAATGTTCCCTGCCCTATGGTCCTCTTCCAGGTTGACTTTATCTCCGGCAATGTTCCCTGCCCTATGGTCCTCTTGCAGGTTAAATAAGGCCCAGCGTTGTTCAACCCACTTACTGTGAGCCCGGGGTATCAAGCACCCACTCCCTGGGGGTATGTGATCAGGCCACTCCGGATCCACAGGAGAATTCCGCAGAGAGAGTCACCACATCATTATCTCTCCAGCATTCCGCACTCACCCACCTCCAAACAAAGAAGAGGACGTGTGACGTCATGTGACCAGTCCAAAGAAAGCAGGAGTTAAAGCCCATCTCCGGGCAAAAAACATCTCCCCAATGGGCCTACAGGCAGCAACAAAACCTACCAGCGGTTCTTTACAAATGTACAAAGAAAGAAAATTGTGACTAGAGTTAGACTTTAAAGTGAACCTGTTGCTTTGTCTTTGCAACGAAAGTGAATGGCAATGCACCTATACCATGTGTGCGGTAACATACTTTTCAGCGCCAATGGTTGTGAATCTGTTCAAAGTGATCTGTGTCTTTAGCATTATACCTTTTTTGTTTTTTTTTTGAGGCATTAGTCCTTATGCTTGTCTGCTGCATGCAAACCTTTTTTTTTTTTTACACATGGTCTCTTTGGGTTTTTCTATCTTAAACCACTGAAATGGTGTGCCTTTTGCATAGCCGGTTGAGTCTCAGTGAGTGAGGGGTGAGGACGGTGACTTGGCAGAGGCTGCGTGCGGTGAAGTGTATGGGTGCTGCAGACAGCTGGCTCTGCTGAGGCCTCTCCAGGGACAGTGATGAGGACGTCATTGGTCCTACTGTCCCATCTGGGCACACCCTCCACTGCCTGCATTGTTATACAACTCAGGTCACAGATGCAAATAGGTTCTGTGACTTGCATCCCACGTCTAGAGTGCACTGTAATGTGAAATCCGCAACAGATGTACACGAGGACAGCAGGGAGCACCATGGCCTCATTTGTCTTTTCCTCGTTCACCTTCGCTGCTAGGCAAGGTGACTCTCTAGCTGAGGAGATACCTGACTTCTGTGCTATGGATATTCAAGTCACGTCTGCCAGTCTACGAGTGAGGTGTGGGTAGAACAGAGAGGAGCAGTCTTTGCAAGCCAATGTCAGAGTGCAGGATTAGTATGTAATGGCCTTAAAGTGAATCTGTCACTTACTTAAAGGTCCGATGAACCCAAAAGTGATATTTTGCTTTTTGGTGGAACCTGGTTGGCTGAGTCATCCACTGGGTCCTTAAATGTCTTCACTGCTCCAGCAACAAAGATCACCTTCCTACATTTTAGACTCTTTTCTTGTCTTCCTGGGTGTTATTCCCACCCACTTTTGTGTTACATTTTGCATAATATAAAATAAATATCCAGCAGAAATGGTGGAAACCCCTCATAATGGGCGCAGAAAGTGTGCAGACCCGGGAACTCAATGCAGGAATGGTGGAAACCCCTCACAATGGGCACAGCGGGTGTACAAACCTGGTAACTCAATGCAAGAATGGTGGGAACCCCTCATAATGGGACCTGGGAGCTCAGCACAGGAATAGTGAAACTCCTCATAATAGGCACAGTAGGTGTGCAAACCCAGGAACTCAGCTCAGGGATGGAGGGATCCCCTCATAATTGGCACAGTAGATGTGCAGACCCAGAAACTGAATGTAGGAATGGTGGGATCCCCTCATAATGGGTACAGCAGATATGCAGACCCAGGAACTCAATGCGGGAACTGTGGGAACCCCTCATAATGGCCACAGCAGGTGTACAGACCCAGGAACTCCATCCAGAGATGTCACCAACAGAGTTAAAGGAGAACTATGGGGTTAGGGCTTTTCCCCATAGTTCTCCTTAGGGTAACGGGAGGACACAAACTAGCGTCCTCCCGTCACCCAAAGCTCAGTATACCGCGAGCTACGGCTCGCGGTATGCTGAGACGCCGCAGCCGGGACGGATCCCGACAATTATGTCTGGATCCACCCAGCTGCGTGAGTGACAGCTGGCTCTGCCTATCTAGAGGCAGAGGCAGCTGTACCCGCCCCCTCCCCCGTCCGTTCTGCCAGTCAGCGCCGGAGAATCGGACACGGGAGGGAGGAATCCAGTCCCTCCCCGTCATGGCTCTCTGCAGGGACAGGATCGAGAAGTGAGCGAGCGACGGTATGTGTTTGCTCACTTCCCGGTCTACTGAGCCGACCTGTTATAGTCTCATTGTCACAGGTCGGCTCAGATTATGAGGCTGAGTGAAAATCACTCACCTCATAATTCTTCTTAAAGTATCAAAAACACCTGACATACCAGTTTTGGATAGACTGACATGCATGGGTGGTTGAACATGCAAGATCATGGTGACTGCACAAACGGATCCTGGCTGTAATCTGGGACACCGCCCTGCATGGAGTGTGTCCCCAGCATTACTAGACCTGGCACCACAGATGGGAAGTACCCTCTTCCTCCCCTGTTGATACAGAGCTCAGCTCAGACATTACGGCGACAGAAGGAGCAATTGTTCACAGTGTTTTTAAAAGTATATGACACCCTTGACTGCATAGGTAATTTTATTGCAAATGAGAACTAACCCTTTAAGTCTATGGTGCTCAAAGCGCAGCATTCACTTTTTACTGACCATCTGTGCTTGGAGCTGCCTTTTGTCCTCAGCACCCCTCTGCATCATTTGAAAGAAAAAAACTAAGTTCAATAATAGTTTGAACCTAAACCATCTCATATTATATCACTCACATTCACTGCACCCACCTATCTTAATAGATAAAATAAAAGTTAGGCATATACCAGTTAGGCCTACTATCCATAATTAAATTTGTCCTGCTGCTGGCCAATTGTAAAAAAAATTGAATTAAATTAAATTATAATGATGCAGATAAAGGGAATTAACTACAGTGCTCTATAACCATGGTGCTTATTATGTACTTATTGGTTTTATTTAAGGAAGAAAGATCATTATGTTTGAAACCTCGATAACAAAGAACCATAATAGCAACCCACGAGGTTATCTCTAATGTTATACGTTAAACTGAGGAATCCTCGACAGAAATGCATTCTCTGTATATTCCAATAAATACTCTACTAGCGAGCACTATAATGCTGGCATCTCCCTTAAAATACATAGAGAATATGTTCCAAAGAGAGTGCATCCCTATATATTCCTATGGAGACTCCACTAGGAGGCACTTAAATGTTGGGATCTTAATAGAATACATGGGGAAAGTGCCCCGAAGAAGAGAGAATCCCCCATATATTCATATGGAAACTCCACTAGGAGGCACTTAAATGTTGGCATCTTAACATGGGGAAAGTGCCCCAAAGAAGAGAACATTCCCCATATATCTATATGGACACTTCATTAGGGGACACTAAATGCTAGCAGCTAGGACTACACGGGGAAAGTGCCTCAAAGAAAAGTGCATTTTCTGTATATTACTATTGAGGCTCCACTGGGGGCCTAGGAATATAATGCCTAGGAATACATGGAGAGCATGCCCCAGATAGGAATGCATTCTCTATATATTCCTATGAATTCTTCACCATAATGCTGGCATCTCTATAGAAATACCTGGAGAATATAACCCAGAGAGGACTGCATTCTCCATCTACGTCTATGCATACTTTACTAGGGAGCATTGTAACGCTGGCCTCTGCACAGGAATACACTAAGAATATGCCCCAAAAAGGAGTGCATAGATTAGATCCAAAAAGGATTTTATATAGATTACTAGGGAGGATCCACTAGGGATCCCTATAATGCTGGCATCTCCATATGAATGCATGGAGAATATACCCCAAAGAGGCGTGCGTTCTCTGTCTATTCCTATGGAGATTCCACTAGAGGGCACAATACTGCTGTCATCTCAATAGGAAAACATGGCAAGCCTCACAGAGAGAATTGCAATCCCATAGATTCGCATGGATACTCCACTGAGGGGCATCATAATGCTGAGATGTCCATACGAATACATGGACAATATACTCCAGAAAGGAGTGCGTTCTCTGTCATTTCCTATAGAGACTTCACTAGAGGGCATGATATTGCTTACATCCCTATAGAAATACGTGGAGAATGTGCTCCAGAGAGGTGTGTGTCTTCTGTCTATTCCTATGGAGAGTCTACTAGAGGCCACTATTGTCCTGGCATCTCAATAGGAAAACATGGCAAGCATCCCAGAGAGGAGTGCAATTTTATATATTCTTGGGGAGGCTCTCTGGTCGTTGGTGGTGGTGGTGGGGGAGGGGGCGCACTATAATGCTGGCATCTCTATAGGAGTACATGGAAATAGGCCTCGGAGATGACTGTGTTCTGCAAATGTTCATGTAGAGCCTACACTGGGGGGAATGATACTGCTGGTAACTCCATCCCAGATAGCAAGCAATTGAGCTGCAAGTTTGAAAATGACTTGCTAATCAAATTGCTAGACTTGCCAAGCTTCACAATTTTGTTGCACAATTATAGCAAGTCTGCATTGCAAGTCTACAGATCAACATGCTTTGCAAAAGTGCTGTACACTCGCAGAGCTCTTGCTAAGACCTGCAGAACTCTTGCTGTAGACCTGACAAGCAAATTTGCTACAAATTCAAAAAGTGTCAACTAGAACTTGTGCTGCAAGTGTTCTGCAAGTCTACAACTTGCCAGGAATGTGTGCAGCAAGTTAACAAGAATTACAATTTAACCCTGCCAGAAGTTTGTGGCAAGTTATCCTTGCTATCTGGAATATCCATTGGAATATATGGAGAAGGTGCCACAAAGAGAAAAACCAAGCTTACCTTAAAGCTCATTTATATTACTCAGCTGTGTATTTAGCTTTAGTTTGATTGGAGTTTTTAGAATAATTCTTAAAGCATGTTAGTGATGTCATTTTTATGATTTGTTCTCTTTATTTGTATGGTAATTTCCCCAACCTGGGTGGGGGGGTCCCCTTTTCCACGTCACATCATACCCTCCCAGACAGGTAGCACAGAGGAAACTGTGGTGGGGACATCCCCTTCCTCTCTCTATAAGGCAGCTACATACTATCTTTTTGCAGATGCCGATAAAGCAAAGAAGACATGGCAGGAAGCTGGCTGCGACTCCTAGCTGTTCTCTTAGCCGTCTTGGTGGTGTGTGACCTCGGCATCGATGCCAACTTGCAGGTGAGTGATTGCGGGCATTCACGGGTTAACCAACAGGTGTGGCACAGGGCTCACTGTCCTCACCAACAATAATGGGAGATATTATCTGTCTGTTGCCTTTTTAGCTGGTTACACTGTGTAGAAAGGCATGTAAGCTTGCAAAACAGGATGTGGCCAAATTATATTTATTACTTGTATTTGTACAACCCTGACATGTTTCTCAGGGCTCCACAGAGTGCGCGTTCACCGGTCTCTGGCCTACTGGAGCTTACGCCAGAGCTGCCAACTGTTCCTGACTTCCAGGAACGGCCGTTGGTTAGAAAAAATGTGTCCCTGCAAATTTTCGTTGCTATTTTTAGCTTCCGCCGCTGGCCAGATGTATCGGGAAGTTCTTATAGCTCTGCGTTATAAACTCGATCATTATCATTACGAGCTGAAAGATCTTACGTGCAGGAAAAGCTCCAACTCCCTCTAAGAAATGGATGAATGCTTTTGCCCAGTCACAACGGCCGATGATAACGATGGCAGCTCAAGCAAAAGGCGATTCAAAGGGAGGGCAGGTAGATGACCACTGGTGGCTCTGACAGATTTTCCCCATTTGTGGTCTAACTGAAGCAGGACACAAATGTGGCAAATTCCTACATTATATAATTGAAAAGATAATTTAGCAGCCTATCGAAATTTCAAGTGACACTAAACTCAGGAGTTAAATCTTAAAAATGCATTCAAGTACCTTAACTATTAACAATACCGGACCTTATTTGTGCATCACAGAGCTGTAGATCCTCAAATCATCTCTGAATTGGTGCTGACACTGTCCTTCCTTCTGGAGGTGGGCTACTTTTGTTCCCCATGGTCCCTGAGTGTAGTGCAAAGTAGTCACCGCTCCAAGCTCCCTCCTGTGATGGACTACAATTTCAATACAAATTAGTAAACTAAATATGAGATTGTAGTCCATCACAGGAGGGAGCTTGGAGCGGTGACTACTTTACAGCACACACAGGGACTATGGTGAACAAAAGTAGCCCCCTTCCAGAAGGACGAACAGTGTCAGCACCAATTCAGAGATGATTTGAGGATCTACAGCCGAGTGATACACAAATAAGATAAATTTTTTGTTAATAGTTAAGATACTTGATGCATTTTTAAGATATAACTGAGTTTAGTGTCACTTTAATTAGAAACCCAAACAAATCAATATTCTACACTAGTAGATTTTTGTATGAACGATCATGTGACAGATCCCGTCAGAATATTCGATAATGTCATCAGAGCCTTAATGAATCCCATTCAAACTTTCTTTTAGTTTAACCATTCGGTTTTGGAAATATATAGAGTTTCCTAAATGTAAACCACATTCACTGTTAGAATTTCTTTCATTCAAGAAAAAAATTCCACCCTGATCCTTTGAATTTTTTGTCACTACTGTCAAAATGATTGTCAATTTGACCCCATTAACTATAAGGAAATTGAACAAACGTACCAAAAATTTATTTTTCAAATGATATTCTGCTGGTGAATGGCCAGATTTAGTAATATTTTTCTTAAAGTACACGTAAAGGCAATTTTTTTTTAGTTTAGGATAGAGTAGGGAAGGGTTAGACGCTTTGTTAAGTTTTTACTGCTATCTGTGTTTCTGCTGGAAAGATTTAGCCCTCTGGCTTGGTGACCATTACAGAGTATTTGAGGTTGAATAAAGACACAGGTCCATCGAGTTCAACCTTTATGTGTAAGTGTGTGTGTATATGAGACCCTGTGTGGTCTTAGGTTTTAAGAGTACCTGTAACCCTGCATGTTACGGTCTCTGAGGACAGTATCTAATTAATTTTTTCATGATTCAATACTCTCTGCTGATACCACTGCTTGTGGCAGAGAGTTCCAAAATGTAACCACTCTGACTGAGAACTCGATGGACTTGTGTCTTTTTTCAACCTGACTAACTATGCAACTATGAAAAGAATCCCCTACGCCCTTTGTGGTTAAATCTTTTCTCCACCAAGTTTAGGTGGTGACCTCTAGTCTTTGTTATGGAGTTTACAGTAAAAAAGTTTATTGCTGATGTTGCCAACACCACGAAACATTTTTTACATTAAAATCATGCCCCCTCTTAATCCATCGTTTCTGAAACAGAAAGTAAGGGGAAATCCAAAAATATTGAGTGTTCAACAAAGCAAGAGGCGAGGGAAAATCCTCCATTGAGGTCATATGTTTTGTGATAAAGGTCTAAGATGGGAATTCTGCACACTTTAGAAAGATTTCCTGTTGCGTTTCCATGACATTGGGTAAAGGGAAATCTCCCTAGCAGGATACGGACAGTAAACAATAACCTGATTGGGATTTTACCTCTTTCCTTCTGTATAAAATAAATAAATAAAAGGTTTAAAAACACTAAGCTGAGCATGCAATCTGATTGTACAAGCTCCTTTAGATCTACCAAGCCCTCTATAAGGGCAAAGACCTGCCTCACTGGGTGCATGTTGATTGTTTAGGTTGGCCCTGATGCAGCAAATAGAATCTCTAGATTTAACTGCAGTGTGCAAGACTAAACGTTAAGCTGGCCATACACTCTGTGCTTTTTCTTGTACAGCGTGGTTGGGGGAATTCCCCGGCTGGGGCTATTGTTTTGTCACCCTTTGGCAAAAATTTTGAGACCGGCTCCTGATTTTTCAATCCACTTTTGTTGAATAGAGGGGTACCGATGGGGCCACACACACTCATCAAAGTTTGGCCAAGTCATTAGGACTCTGAAATTCGACCAGTGTATTTAGACTTTCATTTGATCAATATTCCATGTTCTAAACAAGAAGATCAATTAAGAAAAAACATATTTTAACTCAACCAAACATGCTGCAACCTCATAGACGTTTTTCAAACTGATTGGCATCTTTTTGAATAATAAAAAAAGAGGCCAGTTGGCAGCTCTGCCTTGAGTGTGGTCCTCCCTTTGGCTGAGACTATGTTCTCAATGCCCTGGCATTGGTCACCGGACCACAACTGGGAAAAACACTTGAGTGGAATTCCAGCTATTTTTTTTTTTATGGCAAGTTAAAAGGAAGTCAGATAACCCCTGAACATTGTTGATATTTAATAAAATTCTATAGAACAGGATTGATCTTGTCAGACCAAGCTGTTGACATTCTATGAGGAAGTGAGCAATAGTTTAGATAAAGGAAGGGCAGTAGACGTAATTTATCTGGATTTTGCAAAAGCATTTGACATTGTGCTTAATTTACCAACTAAGGATTATTGGAGTGGAGTCAACTGTATGTACGTTAATAAAAAGTTGGCTTCAGGAGCGGGTACAGAGAGTAGTGGTAAATGATTCAGTCTCCGGGGTGGGCTAGACTTGAGAGAAGTGTGCCCAAGCTTTCTGTGTTGGGGTCAATGCTGTTTAATTTGTTTATAAACAACACTGAGGTTTGAATTAGGAATTCAATTTCTGTATTTGCTTATGATATAAATTATGCAGATAAATAACATCAACACAGGATGTAGCCCTATTAGAGGAAGACCTCCTTAAAATATGGGTATGGGCAGAGACTTGGAAGTGCTGAAAAATTCAAAGTTATGCATTTGGGTGCTAAAAATGTGCTGGCAGGATACTCATTAGGAGTAGTTATACTGGGGGAATCAGAGTTGCAGAAAGATTTGGGGGTCCTAGTGGACCATAGACTTAGTAATAGCCAGCCAATGCCAAGTGGCTGCTAGCAAAGCAAGCAGAAAACAGGCTCTACCTGAACATACCCTTTTGATCATGTCCGTATGGCTACCTTTGGCGACCACACTCTACTAGCAGAGGTTGAAGCTGCTGTTAAGCATTTGTCAGCTTTCAGCATTAGACTGGCCTTAAACACCCACATACCTTTCTGATCTGAAATTCCAGTGGGACACTGGCACGGTTTGAGCTGTTTAGGGTAGCACCCTAGAAGGAAAAAACTCAAACTCAATAGCTCTGGTAAGGAGGCTCCCACACAGCAAAGTTCCCTTCATTGGGTACCTAACAGTAGCTCAAACCATAGAATTTTAGAAAAGAGCACCAGACCAAAAAGGAATGAAAGGGTAATGCAGTAGCAGATCAGCAGCTGTTATTCTATGAAGAGAGTTTAATATCAGTTCTAATACAGAACTGTGTGATCAATATTTTCTCTGAGTCCATCCAAGTTTATCTTGTGATGAGCCACATGAAGGGGGGATTGATTTTTGTGCCCAAAACATGTTGGCTGTTTTCATATGACCAACAATTAAAAAATGATCTTGGACTCTTTGGTAATTCTATGGTTTGAGCTAATGTTGGGTACTCATTGAAGGAAACCTCCTCCAGAGCTATTGAGCTGGTTTGAAGCTTTTCCTTCTAGAGTGCAACCCTATATAGCACAAACCTTGCTAAAGTGTCCCACTGGGTATTCTGCTCAGCAAGGTATTTGGATGTTTAAGCCTAGCCTAATGGTGAAAGCTGACAAATACTTAACAGCAGCTTCAGCCTCCATAGTGTTCACCCTAGGGAGTCATACGGGCACTATTAAAGGATGATGTTCAGGTAGAGCTTACCGGTCCATTGATACAATATTATGGAGTTAGCCAGCTTGAGAAAAGACGCATCTACATTGAATTCAAAGGCAAGTAAAAAAATAAAACCTGCATTCCCAGAGCCCACAGTTGATCCAGAGGAAGGCAAAAAAACTTTTAAAGTATGATCCAATTTCGCTCTAACAGGAAAAAAAATCCTTCCTGGTCCCAAAGGCAAGCGAATGCTCTCTGAATAAACACTCTACATGGCTATTTGTCATAAATATATAAACCAGTTATATATTGTACTTTTAGAAACCCATTTAGCCTTAAAGCAATCTGCTGCATTGACCAGAACAAGCTCTTGTGGAAGACTATTCTCACAGCTCCTATTGTAAAGAACACTCTCCAGTCTCTGACAATGGCCGTATCCACCACCATAACTATTCTGCCGTGTTAACTTGCAGTGTTTGGCTAGTGATAAGGCAACAAGGAAGCTGTAAAAGAGCTTTGATTATAAGAAGCAATTTAAAGAACCAGAATTTATTTCCAGTGTGTATGCATTGTTTTTTTTAAGCCGCCTTTGGTGTTCCAACCATGCCCCCTCTGTCTTATCCTCGGCAATGGCATGATGCATCTGATAGTTCCACACTGACCGGTGGGCAACAGATTGCCTACACTTCGTTCAAACACGCAGCCATGGACGGGTTAACCTTTACAAGTGTACTTGCTGCGCATCAATTATGTATGAGCTTATGTACTACTCTGTGCATTAGCATCATTTACAGAATGTCACACTGATAAAAGTTTAATTGAACTGATAAGCCAAGTGAGAGGAAGGGGCCGAAAAATGTGCAGAGATGGGAGTGAAGGTTATTAAGATTATTATGACAAATAAAGATCCAGGGGAAGCAGATAATCAATGTTTATAGTGGTCTAGTGGAGGGCAGATATATCCTAGCTAGCTGTGAGTGGAAAGGAAGAGGGAGAGAGAAATATCGCTATAATACACCCCATTGTGTAGCATCTTCCCTGAACTATGTCTGTAAAACCAACAAGGTCTGAGCAAATGTATTTATAACACTGATAGTCACAGTTGCCACAAAACCAATCATTTTCTCTTTTTTGGTTGGGTAAATTGAAGCATTTTGTTATATCTGTTCGATAAGTAAAAAAAAAAAAAAACATTGTGGAAAAGATTGTTGATGTCATGGAGAAAAACAGAGAGGTGGGGTGTGGGGTAGTCTTAAAATACTTCCTGTCCTAGGGTGATAATGATGTCCTCCACTGATACAGTATGGTGGGCGAGTGTTGTCACCATGGGGGTCGGAAGTGTGTTACTGGTAGGATCAAGAGGTGAAAAAAAAGGGAGAAAGCCTGAGAAAAGAAAACTAATGCACCCACATCTAAGTAATGGTAAGCTGCAATCAGGGCCGGATTTCCCATGAGGCCAACCACGACCTGGCCTCGGGGTGGCATGGAGCAGAGGATTCCTATCGCCCGGGACATGAAGTTCCGGGCGCCGGGTGGGTAGTTTTGTACATTTAGCCCTGCTTTGGGCAAGCAGAGCTAAATGTTCAGCGCAGCCTGCTCGTCCTGGGGCAGCAGAGAGAATAAATCTGGCCCTGGCTGCAATATATTCTACTTTTGAATCTAGGTTTAGATATATTGTATACCACCTGACAGTCTCTTATATATCTTGGGGACTCATTTACCCTTAAAGCAGTCTCGAGTATTGAGTAGAACTAACCCCAATGGAAGACTGTTCCACATTTCCATTTATTGTGGCCTCTGACTGTTATCAGTTACATTGTTTCCATCTATTGCTTGCATTGCAGAGGACCTCTCATCCTACGTTATAGAGAAAAAGAGAGAGGGGGTGTTCTGCATTCCTAAAATACTTCCTGCCCTAGGGTGACAATGCTGTCCACAGATACAGTATGGTGGGTGAGTGTTGTCACCCTAGGACAGGAAGTTTGTTACTGGCAGGATCAAGGGAAAAGCCTGAGAAATGAAAACAAATGCAGCAACCACATCTTAGGACTTGTAATGTGCAATATAATACATTTTTGTATCTGGGTTTAGATACACTTTAAACCATCTGACAGTTTTTAAAAATATCCTGGGGGCTCTGTTGGTGAGAGTTTTGCACAGAGTTCTAAAAACCTCCTGTGGCCATTATGAGAAATTCCCAGTCTCTGTGTTGGATTTTTATTGATTTTAAATGATGGAGAATGTAACAGGAGGAGCCAGAACATACAAATGTGAGATAATTAATACCAAATATGTCTATTAGCCCCGATTAAATGGACACAGATCCCCGAAACGTGCTGGCTCTCCATACATAATTCAATGCCATATAATGTACACTGAGTGGCCAGATTATTATGACCACCTGACGTTTGTAGGCAAATTGGCTATAATTTTGCGCTGAAGTTGCTAGAGGGCCAGACCATTATAAATAGGGAAGCAGGTTGTTTACCACGACAGTAGAAGTGATTGGTTTCTGAAGATACGGGGAAATAACGCGATTTAACGCGATTTAACAGCCTTTCGTGGGATGATTGTTGGCGCTCGGAGCCATGGAGCGAGTATCAGCAACAGCAGAACAGCAGAATTCGTTAAATGTTCAAGAGCAGCTCATTGTTAAAGTGTTTAAAGACCGGACTGTCAGCCAAAAATCTGGATCTGAACGTGCGAATTGTGGCCGTCAGCGACTAGTCAATGTTAGGGCAGAACGAAGAGTGGCAAGACTGGTACAAGACAACAGAAGGGCAACAGTGCAGGGTCGGATTCCTCGCATCACCTTTCAACATCTCGTGGAGTCACGAGGCGGCCCAACGAAGTCATCTCATGGCCCAACGATGTACTGATGGGGTGGTCATAATAATCTGGCCACTCAGTGTATTGCTCAGTATTAGATGCATTAACACAGCTAATTCAATATTTATCTCACACTGGAGGTACACAGAGAACCCAAATGTTTTACATCTGTAAAACTACAAATAGTTATAAAAATCTGCTATTTCTGCAGCACTTTTACATACCTCCCACCTTTCTGAGATGAGAAAGAACATCTTCCAGCACAATGTATCTAGGCAATGGGCACACCCCTACCACATCTCCAGTTATGCAGACCATTAAGAATTTATATGCCAGATATGATTGATTAAACCCAGAGTTGTTATCTATTTCACCATTACTTTTGCTTTATACGGGCTTTTCGAAAATAGTAAACAAGATAATGAAGAGATACAATTAATGTTTTAGTGCAGAATAACACGTTGGGTAGTTCAATAGAATCTTTCATAGATATCTGTACATCAGACCAAAAAAAAGGACAACTGAGAGGTAAGCAGGAGCAGAGGGATTGGGTTCCAATTGAGGGACAGTTGGGAGGTATGACTTTTATGCAAAAGCCGTTCCATTCTTGGAGCCCGCACTGCAGAGAGCATCAATGATGTGGCTCCCGAAATAAATCAGAAATTATTTTTCTATGATGCCACAAGAATAGTGTTGAACAAACCCATGTATGCCAACTCACCCTTGCCCTCTTCACCAAAATTGAAAAGGTAATGACGGGCCTCAGGTACAAACATATTGTGGTCATCTTGGCCCAGAGCACAGGTGATTTTACAGATGGGGGGCAAGAAAACTGTGAGATGTAAACACTCCCACAGTTTTAAAATAGGAACATTTGTCTACATCTGAAGAGTATCACTTACAAAATTGTCATGCAGGATGAGGGGGATTCAGGGAATGGGGTTAGGTAAAACTGCACTTGACCTTTAACACTTGCAGTGTTACCTGAGTGTCAATTGACTTTGGGCTTGTGTTGATGTTGCTTGTCAGTAGACTGTGTCAATGGACTTTGGGCTTGTGTTGGTGGTTTTTGTCAATGGACTGTGTCAACGGACTTTGGGATTATGTCGATGGTCTTTGTGAATGGACTGTATAAATGGAGTTTGGGCTTGTGTTGGTGGTGTTTGTCACTAGGCTGGGTTAATGGACTTTAGGCTTGTGTTGATGGTCTATGTCAATGGACAGTGTCAATGAACTATGGATTTGTGTCGATGGTCTTTATCAATAGACATCGGGCCTGTATTGGTGGTTTTTGTCAATGGACTGTGTCAATAGACTTTCGGCTTGTTTTGGTGGTCTTTGCCAATAGACTTTAGGCTTCAGTTGATGGCCTTTGTTAGTAGACTTTCTCAATGGACTTTGGGCTTATGTCGATGGTCTTTGTCAGTGGACTGTGTAAATGGATTTTAGGTTTGTGTTGGTGGTGTTTGTCCCTGGGCTGTGTCAATGGACTTTGGGCTTTTGTTGATGGTCTGTATCAATGGACTATGGGCTTGTGTCGATGGCATCAGTTTGACATCAGTTTTTGACGCTTCTGAGATCATTCAGAATTCATTGACATGTAAATTTGTTCTGCTTATGATTTGCTTTTGACCTTCAAGCAGCTTTTGTATTCCCATTTATGTGAATGCACAGCCCATCTTAAAAAAGCCTATCCACACAGTCCGTTAGGTTGGTTTCTGATTCCTACACAACATTTACCACAAAGTTAATGAAGCCCTAAATGGAAAAACTTTAATTTCCTTTCATGCCTGTAAAAGTACAAAATATAAAAAACAGGATATAAAAAGCATCCTGCCTGCCTTGCCTAGACATAAATGAAATAGCTAAAGGCACGGTTTATTTACTTGTATTTATTTACTTGTATTTATTTGTATTCAACAGTTTGTGCTTTTACCTTTTATTCAGCGGAAGTAATGTTAAAAGCAGATATTGAAATATGTATGTGTGAACCTTAAATGATGATTGATTTTCTATATGTTAATCTAGCCAAGTTTGGAGATTCAGTTTTTTACTGTACTGCTGATTTTGAGTTTACAATTGGTAATCAATCAGTAAGCCTGACAGGCAGACCTAAGTATAGTTGAAACAGTTGTTGGGAATGCCCAAAGAAGACTTGGCCTTCAAAATGAGTTTGAAGAATAAACCACATTACTCAGGACATAGACTATGATGCCCAAAATGGGATAGAAGGAGAACACATGACTCAGCTACTAAGAGTATGGCACTCCCTTATGCTAATCAGAAAGACTTTTAAGGTAAACATCACATAGGTTATTTTAAAGTAAAAGCATGGATAAAAGGATGAGGGATGATCCTTCAAGTGACACACACACACACTCACTCACTCACTCACTCACTCACTCACTCACTCACTCACTCACTCACTCACACACACACACGTGCACAGCATCACACAGACACACCCACACTGTATAGACAGACACCTGTTAGATCTATTTTTACTTACTAAAGACACGTTTCTTAAGCATCTTATAGATTTCTGCTGTAAGATATACTATATTTTGTAATCATCAAGCATCTTATAGACTCATTCTGTAAGATATACCATATCCTGTAATCATTTGCAACTTTTAAATTAAACACATTATGAACTTTATGCAACAACGGCAACAATCATCTATTATTGAACTTTTCCCATCCTATGCTTCGAGAAAAGGAATATGACATAAAAAAATCATATTTCGTGTCATTTTTCTTACAAGTAAGAATAATGTTTGTGGGTTTGTATTTTTGAGTGCTGAGCCGAGCTCCATTCTCTCTACGTTAAATGGATTTCTTATGGCTGCATGTCGCTCGCATAGTGGAGTTTACATTCACAACCCAGTAAAAGCATTTCAGATCTAAGCAAGAATGACTGCTTAAGTCTCTCCGGGGTCCTGCTGGAGGTCAAAGCTGCAGAGAGGAAAGCCTCCACTAGATAATATGGGAGCCCTGTTATGCCAATAAAGTCCAGCCTTGCTTTTATAGAGTAAATACTCTCTTACAAATAGGTAAGGAGACAAGACTGACATGTTCTGCTTAACATCACATAGAAGAAAAGGCTAAGTACTGCTTAGCATGAAATGCATCCGTCTTGCGTCTTTGTACCTGCTTGTATTTTCAATAAGGCACCCTGGACTTTGCAATGTTTGAGTTTTTAATCCAGAAAGACAACAAAAGTTTATCAAATAAGCAGGGCAGATGACAGGGACTATGACAAGCTACATAAGACTTGGTTAGAACCCATCTCATAAAATGAGCGCTCAAGTGCCACAGCTGCAAACTGTAACCTGAAAGGATTCATCTCAGCAATAACCATATCCGCATACAGTATACTGCTGTCCACAAAATGTGGCCTTATTCCCAATGCAATGTCCAGGGGGTGATGACCGCTTTAAGAGCTAATGAGTTTAAAGGGTCTTTTCTACTGGTGCACTGGCTTACTGCTTCCTCTAATCACACATTGACCCACCTGCAGCACCCAGATGACCAACATTGGTTCAAAACCCAGGGGAGTGAGGGTCAAGGGTTACAGGATAACCAAACGGTGTCAGAAATCCCTCTGCTCAAATAGATAACTTCAGCTCCTCGGGCCTCACGGGCCAAGGGTGTGGTTTTAAGAAGAGACCAGCAATTCTTAGGTGCCCTTAAGCTGTACACAGAGATGGACTGAGCAAGCTTTTTGAAGGTGCTCCCCTTTTCTAGACATCTTTCTATTTTACAGGCACTAACAATGGCCCATTTCCCATTCCCTGAGACTGTATTCTGATGCAGATATGGTCTGCCAGGCAGCAGGCCTAAGAGAAAAAAAAGGCTCCCCACAGTGGATAATCTCTCCACGCAAAGCACAAGAGGGAAAAGACCATTGCAGAAGGGCTCCCCCAATATTTATCTTCTTCCTAAGCTAAGATGACTGGCAATAAATCTGTTAAAGATTGGCCAGGATAAAATAAATATTCTTAACATTTAAGCTGGGACCAGCAATCCCTAATGTGTGCCTTTAAGCTGGGACCAACAATGGAGTGACCAAGTAGTTTTGAAGGTGCTTTCCTTTTCTAGCCACCTTCTTATCGTCCGGGCCCCTACATAGGCCCATTTCCTAATCCCTGGGACTGATTCTGACGCTGATGAGGCCTCCCCAGGCAGAAGGCGTTACAGGGGGGGGGGGAAAAGGCTCCCCACAGTGGTCTTGTCTTGGTGGCAAAAGACCCATCCAGAAGGGATTCCCAAATATTTAACTATAGATGGGTCTTTTGCCACCAAGGCTTCGCTGGAGAGTAGGTCCACTGTGGGGAGAGTCCCCCTCCCCCCCCCTAACACCTTCTGCCTGGGAAGGCCTCATCAGCTTCAGAATTTTGGGTTTCTTCCTGATTTTTTTTTTACATTATATTAAATGTAAAGATAAGCCACCAGAGGGCACTCTTCATAATCCCCAGCCCAGAGTTGGGCTTTAAGAACCCATGCATTGTCTTTATTTGTTGTATCAAATGGGGGATCTTTGATTTTATCAGCGATCAACTTTTTTTTATGGACACCTGTGATGTTCAGCCATGCTTGCTCAATGCCACACATATGGAAATCTGCAGATTTAGTCCTCAGTCCTCATTGGTTGGCATTTTTCCATCTGCATTCTGCAGTTATAACTAATGACAGACGAGAACAGCTAGCAAATGAGCTTGAATACAGAAAAACAAAACTGCCCAAAATCATTTTTTAAATGGCTGTTTAGGATATGGCTGTATCCAGGTATGATTATGTCCCAGTATCCTCTATCATCTATAACATTGCCATACAATACAGTGATTTGCCCTGTTAAGATAGCCATATACGGATCACATTTTGGATGTTCTCTGCTTAATTGGCCCTGTAGGGATCACCGTTTTCTTTTGTTGAAAGAGCCAGGTGGAAAATTGTCAGCAGAACAGCTGATTGGCTGCAGTCACTGTCCAGGTATTTTGAATACAGCCTGGCACGCTCTTTAGCGTAGATGGGGGAAGGAAGCCAAAGATGTAAAACAATTTTGTATACATCATACCATTCCGTATAAACCTCTGTGTTTATATTTGTACACCAGCATATTGGAGGGGGGCAAAGGGACAGTGATGATAGCATGGAAGAGATGGAGGAGGTGGGTGTCAGTGAGAGGTAAATGCTAACAGTCACATGCCTATATAAATCAGGAACTGAGAATGACACCCCCAAAATAGCTCCATAAACCTTCCCAAGCCCAAAGTCGATTTCCTGTTGTTCCTATTCAATCATCTGACAATGCGTTGTCTGAAACTTAAAGGGAAAGTGCAATGAACGTTCAACAAACACAGAATTTGAATGACTGTTCAGTTCATTTTGTTTTCCAGCAATAAGTCTTTATAACAAAGAAAGGAACATTTGGTTACAATGTATGTATTGTATCTCTTTATAGTAATACAGCATTGTTCATATGAAAATAATAATAACAAAAAAACGAACAGAAGAATTACGAAAATCAAAGGTTAGAGTCAATAAGGAAAAAGAAAAGTTGCATAGTTCGAAAACATTGACGCTTGTGGTTAAAGCTAAACAGCAACACACAAAAACATTTATTTAAATATATTCCTGAATAATGGATATAAATCTCTTTGTGTGCACCAGATGCATTTTAAAGCCTAGATATCACCTTTTATAAATAGCAGTAACATCACCACTGTGATGCCTGTACCGAAAGCAGAGCTGTGGGAGGGCTCCACCCACTAAAGGCTGCCTGCAGAAAACTACAGGAGGGGCGGAGACAAGAGCAGTCACCCTGCACAAGGAGAGAGAGCAGCAGTGAGCGGTCTTCATTACAGGAAGCTCCTGCCTGCTATATGCTGACAGCACAGAGCCGTCCTGCAGCCGGGAAAGATCCTGACTACATTGAAGTGATCCACTCCACTGCTTGATTGACAGCTGTCTCTGCCTCTCTAGTAGACATGTGCGATTCGTTTCGATCCGAAACGAAATTCGGCCGAAATTTCGGAGATTTGGATGTATCCGAATTCCGAATTACAGCTAAAACGAATGCAAACGAATCCGAATTCCCGAAATTCGGTAGCGGTAGTCCGGTTGAAATTCCGTTGCAGCAAAATGACATGAGGGGGAAAAAATCGATCTTTTTGTGTTTTTTTTGTTTGCAGAAGATGATTTTTTTTTGTTAGAACTGTTAGGGGGGACCCCACGTTGTTTGCCCCATTTTTGGGGGCTGGGGCTCCCCCTAAGATTCCTAAAGGGTCTGGTATGGATTTTGGAAACCCAATGCACTTTTTTAGTGTTTTAACTTGGGGGGGGTTTGCTGGTGCACATGTCTACTCTCTAGAGCCAGAACCAGATGTGCCACACTTTACCGCGCGATATCGCTCTCCAATGCTTCTCAATGGGGCAAAGGGTCCTACTGTGGCGGGTCGTGCGTCGCTACAGCAGGACCCTTTTTGGAGCGGATTTAGCCGCGATTCAAGCTTGCTCAATGCAAGCATTTGCGCGATCACTGCAGGAACAGAGAGAGGGGAGAGGGGGGAATCCCTGCAGGGAACAGTCACCACTCTCTGCAGGGAGAAGCCGTGAGCTGAGTGATCAGCACTTTGTGATCACTCATCTCTCGTATATATAGAGCTGACGTGTGACACCTGCCTGCTCAAACTATTGGGAACGGTACATTTTACTCTCCCAGTAGTTCTCCTTTAAGTTATAAAAGTTCACTGGGTAGTTGCAGGGCACTAGCGCCCCTAGAAGGCGCTGATGGGTATAACAATTTCCGGTACTCAACAGCACCATATAGGGGTACTAGCACCGTGTGTACAGCATCAGCCCGGATAGACCTTTTATGAATGAACTCCTAATGGTTGAGCTCTTTATTTACAGGACAGAGGGATGGTGAAGTGGTAACCCTCCAATTTCTAATTATATTTAGTTTTGCTGCTAGGAGTATGTAAACTATAATTGTTTTGCAGATGACCAAAGGTCATTGACACCAATATGAAGTAAGGCCCTTTCTGTAGTAGGGGGGTCACCTGCCTCTCTACTTCAGAGATAAGGTTGAACACTCTGTTCCAGAGTTAAGTATTTTTTTATGTGACTTTTACATTTGTGCAAGTGTCCATGTTTTTATTATGGTATTAAATGATTTGAAATATAGTCACTAGAGGGAGCTCTCAATGGCTTAGTGTAATTACTCTGACCCCTAAAGTCATTGAGATAAGGTATTGGCTGCACAGGGAGTGCATTGTTTTCAATGAGTCTGCCAACACATAGACAAGGAGCAGTAAGGCACAATCATTATGTAGCACTACATAGCCAGGATCTGGAAAACACGGCTGCCCCGTGTACATCTATAATAACAAATGATACATAGAAACACATTTTAGTTAAAATATAAGTGCCTGTTGAAATGGTTAGTTACAGTAAGCTGATTTATTTGATCATATTTAACTAAAAAATAATTAAAAACATATCCCCTTTTGAAAGGTCAGTGTACTCTGCTCTTATATTTCCGTTTTGGATGGATGTTGGTGGATTATATTTCCCTCCAACATTCTTATACAGTAGAAACACTTAGATTTATTCACTTGTTGACTTCACCTTATTTACTAAGCTTAGTGACCACTCATACAGTCTTAATGCCTTTAGTAAATCGCCCTCATTTACTTGTGTTGGTAAATTTCGCATTGAGCTATTGAGTTCTGTAAACAATGCGCTTTTGACACTAAAGAGGCTGAAGAATCTGTGGAAAAGTTGTGAAAAAAGAGACTAAAGCTCCACCTGCTGCATCAAAAGAAGAATACAAAATGTTACTATGTGATATTTCATATTTACCACACTGGACAAATTGTATTTTTTTGTCCTGAATATAGCAGAAGAACAAAACTGCTATAAATTTCCTTTCCTATCACACATAATGGAAGAGATTCCCCTCCCTGGTGTCTGACCGTAACTGAACTTATTTTTTTTTAAACCAGACTAACTATGGGGTCTATTCACGAAGCAGCCGAAGGATCTAGCCGTAGCTCCGGCTGATCCTTTGGCTAGCTTCGGCCCCAGCAACTTACGGCTATTCAGTATAGCCCGTACAGCTCCCGAAGTTGGCCGAGCAGCTCAGTCGAGCCGAAGGCATATGGTTCGGCTCGACTGAGACAACGTGAAAGCCGAAGCTGGCTGAGCGGCCGGCCGACAGCCTGCTTCTGACAGCTGGGCAGAGCCAGCAGTGATCTTACGGCTGTCTCCGGCCACTTGCAGAGAGATCAGTGTCCCTGGTTACCAGCTAACCAGGGACACTGATCTCCAGACAGCCTAACTCTCCCGGGCGCTCCAGGAGTCTCCCGCCCCCAGCCGCCCAGGAGAGAAACACTGCTTTTTTTTTTTTTATTCTGACATGGAGCCGTTGGCTGTCGTCAGAATAAAAAAATAAAAATGTCACCATAGGAATGCATTGATAGATTCCTATTGGCTATTTCAATTTGCAATAGCCAAATAGCAGCAGAGGGCGGGTACAATAGCTAGTTTGCTATTGCAAATTGAAATAGCCAATAGGAATCTAGCAATGCATTCCTATGGCAAAATTTTTTTTCTTTTTCTTTTTTTTTGACGGCAGCAGAACCCCCGGCCAATAGAAAACAGTTGTGCGGAGCTAGCTGTCATTGCTAGCTCCGCACAATCGTTTTCTATTTATTTTTTTGTACTTTTTTAAACTATTTTTCTGTTCTGCTCAGTCCCACAGAGGGAGCGAGCAGAACAGCCGAGCCGAATGCCGCTCAGCGGCATTCGGCTATTCACTCACTGCTGTTCGGCATCTATAAGAATAGACCGAAAAGCAACGAGTAGCCTGCCCGAGGTTCGGCTCAGCCGATCCAGATGTTGGATCGGCTGAGTTGAACTCCTTCTGCACTTCGGGGTCGGCCGAACATGCAGAGCATGTTCGGCCGACCCGAAGCCACCCGATGTACGGCTGATTTCAGCCGATATATGTGGCTGAAATCAGCCGTACCAGCCTGAAGAGAATAGCCAAACAGCGTTCGGCTCACTTCGCTTCAGGGCGGTCGTTCACTCGGCTGCCTATGGCAGCTTAGTGAATAGACTCCTATGTATCTATGCCAGGACTTGTTTTTTCTGTATTTATATTACTTTATATTAAAACATATTTTTGTGGTTTTTTTTCTTGCAGGTGGACCCCGGTGTCTCAAAAGGTATGATTTAAACTGTATTTGATAAGTCCTTGGTGCATTTGAGATGACCAGCTCAATGCTCTGTCTCCCATACCTGGCAAGTGCCTAAATAGGGATGAGTGAACTGGGCCGGATTAGGTGCGCAGGAGGTCCGGCAAACCCAGTAGGAAATCTGCGAACCCCAAACTTGAAGTCTATAAGAGTTGAAACTAGCTATTATTTTCTGGCCGTTTTCTAGCCTAATAGGCAAGCAATTGCTTAAACAATTGCAAGGGGAGCTGGGCACGTTTGATGCTTGGAGGAGGCCTTAAGCTGCAAGTATGTACAGCAAGTTGTAGTCCTTCAAAAGTGACATTTAAAAAAATAAGGGAAAAACAGTTTGGAGTTCCCCTTCATATTTTAACCAGACCCTTAGGCCCCTATCACACTATGAGATCAGGAGGGGATTCGGGCACGTATCCCCTCCTAATTGGAGCAGTACGGATCGGATGTCACCACCGTGACATGCGTGTCCTCCCTGTTTTTACCTCCATTTTGCAATGGATGAAAAACCTGAAATGACCGGACCCCATGCCAATCTATTAAGAATCTGGTGTAAACAGACATGTGTCCATTCACAGCAGATTACCCCCGATCCGGCACGATCAGGTCCAGCGAAACGGAACACTGTTCCGTCTGTTTTTCCAGAACTGTCCAGTGCGTTGTCAACCAGATGTATATGGACATTTAGCTCCTCCTGTCCATAGACTTACATTGGGCATCTGATCAGAAAACTGACAGGTGGACCTGACCAGAAAGCCCATCTGAAAAAGGGCCTTATCCAGACATATAACCTGGGTGGCCATAAAAGGGAGGCCAGTGAACATGCGCAACCCCCTTCTTCTTTTACCATACCAGGCCACATGCCTTTCATAATTGGGGGATACCGTTCAAAGGAAGGGTAGGGCAGTAGAGCCTTCCCCCTTAAAAGGCAACTTGTCCCTATGTTGAGGGACAAAAAGTGTATGTGGGGAAATATAGGAATATGGGAGCCCCCTTTGCAGTAGGCAGCCCCCTTTGCAGTAGGCAGCCCCCCAGATATATCCCCCCCCCCTGAGAGTAATGAGTAGAGGGGTACATTACATCACAAATAGAAGGACATGCAGCCAGAGCCTGAAAAAGGCATGCAGGCCCCCAGGTAAATGTCCCCCATTGATTGATGACCTATACACCGGTTCAGGTGTTAGTTACTTTTTTATTAAGTGTGTACATCATGACTCCACCATCTTGTTTCTTGCAGTTCCAAGGAAGAACAACAGGCAAATGATGAACTCCAAAAAACCAGCAGCGCATCTAATTGGTGAGTTGTCTTTTTTTTCTTTATCATAGACATCAGCTTTAAAGCCCAATTGAATGCTTTTAATAAATATGCCCCTTTTTTTTATCAGCTGCAGCAAGGGTTATAAAATCCTGTTCTGCTGGCACTAGGAGAGCTGGACTGCAACTCTCCCACACAAGCAATGTCCTGGCTCTCCTACCGTCAGACTGAACACTGCTCTTATCTGCAGCACTCTCACTCCCTGAGCGGCTCTGTTGATTGGAGCAGTAGATGGAGAAGTGTGTGACTAAAGGATTACCGGGCCACTGCTTTGACGGAGAAAGCTGCAGTTTGATTTGTAGAAGTACTCATGGAACATTAAACAGCCATATACACATGTAGATTGATGAATGCATAGCTCCATGTTTGACTTCTGTCCGCTTTAGGGTTGCCACCTGTCCAGGATTCACCCGGACAGTCCGGGTTTTGAATGCTGTGTTCGGGTTTCATGGCAGCAGAAACCCAGACACAAGATGTCAGACAGACAGGAGCAACCAAAATTAAGATAGGGGCTACAAGAGTGTTCGGGTTTTCGCTTGAAGAAAAGGTGGCAACCCTAGTCCGCTTTCCAGTTGTCCAGCCACCAGCACTGGAAAATCTCAGCCATTTACCGGCAACACCATGCAACTCATGGCATCACTCTGCCTCCCCCCTTATTCTGTCTACTTTTTTGACAGCAAGGAAGCATTTCCTAGTCAGGCAATAAGTACATGTAGATAGCATGTGGGCTAGGGGCTCAACTACACCATAAGTTGCATGGTGTCACTGTTGCAATGGTTAGATTGCTGGACAACTGGAGCGCAGGCAGATCTTAAACACGGTGCTATGCATTTATCGAACTACGCATGCTATATATGGCCTTTTAATGTTCAAAGAGTGAACTTCCACTTCAAAGCAAAATTCTATTTTAAAGCCCAATTGAATGCTCGCTGTTTATTGCTGAAATGCAGTCTGGCTGCATATACATTAATACATATGGGGCTTGTTATATGGCTCTTTAATATCCATTGAGTAATTCTAGAGTGAACTTCCAGGTTACGGTATTTTATACCAATGTTATTAACCTACCGTGCCATACCAGTAACCTTTCTTGCCATACCAGTAATTTACTTTGCCATACCACTAACGCTCCGCCAGTATATTATTTGAACTTTATCCCTAGCCAGGTCTTTTTTTTTTTTAAGTTTTGGATCAGCATGGCAGCCAGACAGTTGACATTTTAGAGGGAGATAAAAGCAATGACAACATTTGTGTTAACCTCAGTGTGTTTCTGTCAGTACTGTGACAGATTGGCATTGCAGCTGATCTGTTACTTGTAGTTCTACTAGCCTGTGTGTCACAAATTTGCTGCTAGCTGTGCTGTTGCTTGTAGTTCTATTACATGTGCTCTTTTCCTACCTTGCTCTTACACTAGTCTGGAAGCTTTAGGCATCACCCAATCTCACCTGCTGATTCTTTTGCAGCTTCTTAGTCAATGTATGTGGTCAGCTTGTGGCCAATCCAGTGGTTTTTCCCTCTTGCTCACTCTATTTAAACTCAGTGCAGCTCAGAGCTTCCTGCCTGAGCAATGCTTCTACTAGGTAGTTGCTGAGCCCCCGTTTGCTGTTGAAGTTGCTGTTCATGCCGACCTTAGCCTTGTCCCTGGAAATTCTTGTCCACAGCCTGCCCTGACTTTCGGCTTGTCTCTTGGTATCCATGTCTGCAACCTGCCCTGATCTTTTGCTTGTCTTTTGGTATCCATGTCCACATCCTGCCCTGACCTTCGGCTTGTCACCTAATATCTATGCCTGCAGCCTGCCCTGACTTTCAGCTTGTCTCCTTATACCATGTCCACATCCTGCCCTGACCTTCGGCTTGTCTCCTAATATCTATGTCCGCAGCCTGCCCTGACTTTCAGCTTGCCTCCTTGTACCCGGGTTTGCAGCCTGCCCTGACCTCTGGCCACATTGACCATTGTCCGCTGTTAGCAGAGTAGGGTGAACCTAGGGATTGAAACCTGAGGCCAGCACACAGCATAGTCCATTTTCACCATCAGGAGCTCTGGTGAATACCAGCTGGCCTAGAGACTCCACACCCTGGGGAATCCCATGCTACCTACTCTGCATTGTGGTATTCCGCTTTGTCCAGACTTTCAGTCATCCTCTTCCAAGCCTGCCTCTCAGTCAGCATTCACTACCTGCACCTTTTCTAGCATCATAGGTGTCCCACCAGTGTATCTGGGGTCCACATCCTAGAGTCCAATCCTGATAGTTTCATTTTTTTATTGTAACTGTCATAAACATGATGATGACGATTAGAGATGAGCTCCTCAGAACCTGGAAGGTGCTCCTGCTGAAAAATTAGCTGTGTGGGGGGGACTTTTATATCATATAAATTACATCAGCACAAGCATCCTGTCCCTTTGTTTACATGCAGCTGCCATGTTTAGAATGCCCGGCCTGAAGCTGACTGGGTTGGAGTGCCCATGGCACTTCCTTGTTTGGAGGAACATCCCAATGATGATCTAAAGTGTCACATACTGATATTAATTTCACACCACAATTACCAAATGTTCGTCTGTTTTTCTCCACAGGTCATGGGCCGGCACAGAAGGAAACTATGAGATGGCGCTCTGATACGGAGGTGGCCTTCATTCGCAATGTTACACATTCTCCTATCACCACCGTGGTGACCAAACGCAAGGGCCTCTACTACGTCTATTTTCAGGTTGGCTTCACTGGCGCGGGCACTAATGTAAGACTGCTCATTGAGGTCATCACCCTGCATGAATCCACCAATGTAAACTCCACCCTGCTGACCGGGTCCGAGAGCATAACCTCACCCCCCCCATACCTCGATAATTGGTCAGCCAGCCTGAGCCAAGGTGGACTGGCCAACCTGAAAGTTGGACAAAAACTGTACGTCCACGTAAGCCATCCGCACCTTGTAGACTACTCTGAAGGGAAAACGTTCTTTGGACTTGTCATGGTGTCCTGAGTCCAGGGCCAGTGGACATGGGCTAAGTCTTATTTATAAGTGATATTGGTTTAAAAGGCGAATTCCAGTTTCACCAAATAAAATCTACATAACATATATCATTTTTGACAGTTATTTTTGTCAAATTTTGTGGTGTAATTTATTAAACACGACCGTTCCTATTTAATCTGTATCCAGCTATGCTTTTTCAAATGTGCAGATTTTGCTTCCTTGCCAACACTGGTATCATTGTGTACACTGTGTAAGAAACCCCCCGGAAACGGCATTGACTACCCATGTGGTCAGCTTACTGCTATTTCTAGCAGTTTTGCCCTTATTATAACACTGAGACTGATGTGATTATAACAGGTGGACCCTCCAACTTAACACACTCACTTCCATGGGTTGAAAGATGTTATTGGAATGGCAATCTCATATATAGAGAACAGAAGCAGGTAAGAATCCCTCAATGGAGGAGGTTTTCCTCAACAAAAGTGGAGTTTTGATTTAACCCTTTCACTGCCACTAGTGGAAGAAGATGAAACTACCTGATTGTTCCTACAAGGCTTAATGGGCACCCCTACACCACTGCCCCTTGATCACAGGCTCTTCTGGGTCTTCTGTTGGCCTGGGATCTCTATAGGTAAGGTGGAGATGGTAAGAGACTTGTGAAGTCGCATTTACTGATCTCTTCTGCCTTGACTGAACTTGGAAATACTCATCCCAGAGCAGTACGGGGTTTGCAGATTCCTGGTTCCCAAGGAGAGGTGGAAGCAAGGCGCCGAATACCCATCACCAACTGGGAAGAGGTTCTCAGGGGTTCTTAGTATAGCCAAATGGCCTGTGTTGGGCAGCTCTCGACAGAAACAGGGGCCCCTCTCAAGAACAGGGGTTACCGGAAATGAGAAGGCTATGTGTATTTAAGCCAGGATGAGCGCTAAACAAAGACCCTAATGACTAAAAGAAAAAACAAATGTGAACCAGCACCTTTTGGGAGTTCTACAATCCCTCTTCATCAGGGCTACAAAAATGTTAGAAGAAAAATATAAAAGTTGAAAATTTAGAGAAAACATTTGTCAAGAAGCCAGAACCAGAGATGCTGCATGAATGTCTGCATATGCGCCTAGTTTGATCTATAGAATCATGCCTGGCCGTGCGCCTCTGCACAGATGTGTGCGAGCTCCTCGACACAGACTGGGCTAGAGAGGGGTAGCACTAGGAGCCAGTCAGGTTTGCTGGTTGTACATGAGCTGACAAGTAACATGACAGTCAAGCTAAGGGTGATCAGGCAACAGTACAAGTAGATATGAGGCAGGAGCAGCCTTTAGTGCATCATTTGGTTCCTTTCTCCCAGAAACATTTTGGGAATCAGAAGTTCCAAAAATAAAAATCAGGGCTGGGTTTTTCCTCAGGGCATCCAAATATGACATTTCATCTGAATCTAATGTCATCCACATTTCAGGAACAACTTTAATCATAGGGACCACACTACATGGTAAGAGTGCTGATTACTGACTACCTTGTGGAGAGGAAGGAGGCCAGGCAGAAGAGTTCAAGTCAATATCATCATCCTAATTTAAAGGGCAATGCATAAGGCGCAGAAGCTGGCAGCAGCAATTATTTCATTTAGTAAAATTCATATTTATTTACATTAATTATTAATGCATACATTATTTTTCAAAATAATGCATTCTTATTTATTTGCATTGATCATGTTTTTTTATTTTGAAGTTTTATATTTGTAAGATATATTATTTGTTTATTTCATACAGTATACATTATTTGTTGCACAAATAGCAATTAGTACATAGCAAAGGAATCACAGAGCACTATGAGCGATCTAAAGAGCTGGTTTTGTCTGATAAAAATTTCACAATGAGATGTTCTGTACAGGGGGAGTCCCCTCTAATTGTGAGCTTCGCCTAATGGCTGGATAGAAGACTGCATTGAACTAAAATGTTTACCTTACACAAATAGCTGAAATAAATACAAAGGCTGCCTCCTTTTTTCTGAGAATGCCAGTTGCCTGGCTCTCCTGCTGGCTGACTCTTTGGCTTCAATAAATCAAAAATGACTGACCTGGAACAAGTATGCAGGTTCTGCCTTCATTGGCTACATGCTTGTTCTTGGTTAGTGGCCCAAAAAGCATTGCAGCCAGTGTAACAGTGTAGCCAGTGTAGGGTACTTAACATTTTTAGTAGGAGGTCAACAATGGCACCTCAGCACCTTTAACCTGGACTCTGACAAACGTGGCTCAACAAGACTCAAAGTCTATGCAAAAACCCTACCAATAAAAGTCTCTTATTTGCTCTCTTTTAGTCTGTTACATATACCATTGAAAGCTTTTTGTTATATCTGTTCAATAAATGTCAAAAAACAAACAAAACCTGTTCATCCTGCTAGAAATCCAGTACTACCCCATGCACTCTGCGGTCTTATCTCATGCAGTGTTGTCAGCCCTGCACAAGTCACCTCTGTGGATTACAGAACCCCACTCCCCATGTTATGGGGACGAGGAGAGGGAGAGGCGTTCTGTAGTCCTAACATGCTTCCTATCTACTCCCAAAGATAAAAGTATTATACACTCACTGGCCGCTTTATTAGGTACACCTCTTCAACTGCTCGTTAACACAAATATCTAATCAGCCAATCACAAGGCAGTAGCTCAGTACATTTAGGCCTGTAGACATGGTCAAGATGGTCTGCTGAAGTTCAAACCGAGCATCAGAATGGGGAAGAAAGGGGATTTAAGTGACTTTGAACGTGGCGTGGTTGTTGGTGCCAGGCGGCTGGTCTGAGTATTTCAGAAACTGCTGATTTGCTGGGATTTTCACACACAACCATCTCTCGTGTTCACAGAGAATGGTCTGAAAAGAGAAAATATCCAGTGAGCGGCAGCTCTCTGGCCAAGAATATCTTGTTGAGGTCAGAGGAGAATGTGCAGACTGGTTCAAGCTGATAGAAAGGCAACAGTAACTCAAATAACCACTCGTTACATCCGAGGTATGCAGAATCCCATCTCTGAACACACAGCACATTGAATCTACAGCCACAGAAGACCACACCGGGTGCCACTTCTGTCAGCTAAGAACAGGAAACCGAGGCTACAATTCGCACTGGCTCACCAAAATTGGACAATAGAAGCTTAGAAAAACGTTGCCTGGTCTGATGAGTCTCAATTTCTATTGTGACATTCGGATGGTTGGGTCAGAATTTGATGTAAACAACATGAAAGCATGGATCCATCCTGCCTTGTGTCAACACACCAGGTTGGTGGAGCTTCGCATCATGGATGTGCAGCCGACAAATCTGCAGCAACTGTGTGATGCTTTCATGTCACTATGGACCAAACTCTCTAAGGAATGTTTCCATCAACTTGCCACAAAGAATTAAAGCAGTTCTGAAGACAAAAGGGGGTCCAACCCAGTACTAGCAAGGTACCTAATAAAGTGGCCAGTGAGTGTATATCACAGCTTGCCCGTCCTTAGATGTAGTGGCTGCATTCATTTTCTTTTTTAGTTTTTTTTTTCTTTTATTTTCACCTGTTGATCCTGCCAGCAACACACTTCCTGTCCTAAGATGACAACTCTACTCCTCTATAATTGCAGATGAGCGAGCGTTGTCACCACAGGACAAGAAGTGTGTACCTGGCAGTATCAACAGGAAAATAAAACTAAAAAAAAAAATGAAAAAGAAAACTAATGCAGCCCTCACATCAAAGGACTGGTAAGCTGCGATGTATAACTATTTTATTAAGGGCTTAGATACACTTCACGTTACTTAATGAGTGAACTGCGGAATGTCCAATCCCTCCTATCTTGGTGACAGGACAGACTGCGATCTCAGAGCCAAAAGAAAAAAAAAAACGGCGTATCTAGATAAGCTGGATGTAGTCTAATGTTTCCAGCCGCACGCCGCATGTAGGAAAAGAACACAACGCATCTAAAGAAGATTATTTCATATCTGACCCACTTAACTGGAAGCCATAGTGTGGACTGATCACTAGCAATGAGGTATCACAGTGTTACCACATCCGTCCCTATAGGTTTAAAGTAGGTCAGCTAGCTATATGAAAAACAGCAAAGCGAGACGCAGGCAGCAAAAAGAGTGTATAATTCTAAGAATTACAAATGTCAGCCACTTTATTCTCTGTATATGTACAGCACTTCCTACTACCATTCGCTAAATTATAGCCGGCTGCTAAGTCCCTAAAAGCAAAAAGTGGCTTGATAAATATTGTCGGCATTATAGTATATTGTGTACGCTCGCTGTTTTAAAAAGCACATAAATATATTTCAACGCGTTTAATCAATGCACATTTTTCGGCCCTACGCAGTTTGGTCACATTCGTTAACAATACGGACACATATGGGAAACCTGAATGAAGCATTACCTACCTCCATCTGATTGATCTCTGATGGTGCTGGCTCTCTATAATCTCTACTGCCGGGGCTTTGGATATCCTAGTGTGCTCTACTTTTCCTTTACCTTCTACTTTCTTTCCTAGATTGTTTCTTCTCCTTTTCAAGCTTTTATTTGTCCTATGTCTTTCTTCTCTGACTATTGTTTGGGTTACTTTGTTGTCCTGGCAATGGATCATGTTGGAGCTGATAAAATTGAGATCTATGATATAGCTTTGATATAAAGGTATTTCCTGCCTACTGGAAGGACAACACATGTGGCTGCTGCGGTACTTCAGCCGGTACTCATAGTACAGCTTCTGTCTGGTCCCGCTGCGCACACGCACGCACATGTTCTCCGTTATGGTTCCAGTAGTACAAATAGAAATGCTCATGTGCAAAAAAAAAACACATGTGCACACGCAACACCATGCACACATTGTAGCATGTGCAGGCCTGTTCCTGGCACCAGGCGGCTATTTAAGGATGTCTTCTGCACACTGCTTAGAGATTTTCAGCTGTACTCTGCGTTTCTTGATTCAGTTCCTGATATCTGTTCCAGCTGGCTTGATTCCTGACTCTGTTGCTTGCATTCTTCCGTCTTCTGAGTTGGTGCCACTCTGCTCGCAAGTGTATGATCCGGCCTGCTCTTGACATCACTTTGCCTCCTGGTTTTGTACTACGCTGCCCGCACGTTACGAACCTGACCTGTTCCTGACTTTGCTTCTACTCCTCACACCAGTGCTGCCTGATCGGCTAGCAACCACCAGCTACCTCTGGCACCCAGTCGTCAGCATCACCATCTCCGGTGTGTAAACATCCGCATCAGCCACAGTCACTCGTACCCCTCTCAGTCTTTACAACTGCTGTCTCATCTCCAGCAGGGGTGTTTAGATCAGAGTTGGGGAGGCCTTCCTCGTCACTTCAGGCTGACACCAAGGTATGTGACAGTGGCTTTGTAACAAGTCAGGTGAGCCTCATCAAACAACAAAAGAGCTCTTGGAGAAGTGGCATTGAAAGATAAAGCCAAGCCCCTGCTAGAATCTACTGTCCACACCTGTTCAGTATTGCAGCATGGGGCAATATTAACAAACTTTCTTCCTGTGTAATCTGCATACACCCAATTTACAAGCTGGAACAGTGGTAGCCCTTTATGACCTCTTGGACAACTCTTTTTGGAATCTGCAATGAAGAATTCGATTCGCTCTTGATCAGCTCTTGATGGGAGTGATGTTAGGAGAGACAAAAAGCGATCAGCTCTTGATGGGAGTGATGTGAGGAGAGACAAAAAGCCCTGGTATGTGTGAATGAGTGAGAATTATGGTGCTAACAGAATAATCGAGACCCCAAGACCCCCAATTCTTATCCCAAATTCCCTCTTAGTTTTCCTCAATTGTAATTAGAATTTATACATATCCCTATGTGTAAATAAAGCCAAGCCTTAATTAAGATTCAGTTGCCAGTCATGAAATCAAGGCACCCCAAAACAGAGCACATTCAACAGACCATATAGAAGTTATGGGCCTTCCCCTGCATTTGGTATACTGTATTACGTATTGTTATTTTGTAATTGTATCCAGATGCCCTATTTTGTGACCAGTCTAAGACCTTTATTTGCTCTTATCTGTAAAAAATAAGTCAAGGAAACTGGACTTGCTGTATTTTTCTTGAAGACGTGTATTGGATATCCGACCAGCTTGCTCAAATCAGAATGACTTGTACAAAAAATTCTCTAGGAATTGTACAAGTCATTCTGAATTGAGAAAGCTGGTCGGATGTCCAGTGAAACGTCTTCAAGAAAAATACAGCAAGTCCAGTTGCCTTGACTTATTTTTTACAGATATACCATGACCTGGATGAATGAGAACCTTTAACGATTTATTTGCTCTTATTGTTACTGACTATATTTCATGTTGGAATTTTGTAAACTTCTAATAAAAAAACTTTTTGAACATAAAAATAAGGACAGGTGCTCTGGTTTAGAGCAAGTAAACTTTTCCATTCCAAACTTTTTGTACAGCAAGCAATAGTAACAAAGAGCAAGCATCCTCAGGTGAGTTCTCCTTTCATGGCTGGGATTGAGAAAGCCACATCACCAGCCACAGGGTCTGTCCAGTTGTAAAAGGGCCAAGGTCTACCACTGCTACTTACTTAAATCACCTATTTCACAGTTTCTCAGGCACTGGCCCCCAAGGATGAGCTTAAGTTCCCATGGAGCTTCCATTGTACAGTCCCTCATACACCACAAAGACCAGGACACGAGTACCCTTCTCAGCACTTCATTTCTTTGGAAACAAACACTGGAGATTTCAGTCCTCGATGAACTGACAGACTCCCCAAAGGCACCAACCACTGTCTCTGAATTTTCTCACACTTTCTTTATCCCAGCCCTTTGAATAACGGAACATTTAATCAGGTGCTAACAGGATGAACTCAAGTTTGAGTTGACCAAATGATGACCACTTATAGAAGAATAGATAAACGTTCTTTCCAAAAAATTGTTGTAGCAGTCAGCGTTGCATTAGAAATGTAAACCTTAGTAACTGAACCAGCATTGGATTAGTACTTACCTTAGGGTACTTATCTACCTAGCTGTCTACCTAGCTTGCCTACTCCCAAATACAGGGTGATTCCTTGCCATGAGGTACCCACAAGTTGTGGTGCACAATTAACTGAGGTGCATGGTCATAGGAAGTACCCAGCCGAACCCTCTGTAGTTCACACTGTCACTACCTGCACCTCACTGTGCTTCCTCTCCTCTTCTCGTTCCCTTTCTCTGCTCCAACTGCATATATAT
>NW_017307047.1:347907-356835 GCF_000935625.1 Nanorana parkeri | reverse complement strand
AAGGGAGAGATTGATAGGCCAGTTGTCTGGTATCCAAAGGGGTGGGACTCGGCCGAAAGGGGCTTAGCACCCTCTTACAAGCACACCAAGACTCCTTAAATGGGGGGCATTCTAATAGCTAAATGCTGACTTTTCTTTCACAAAGCTATCCTCCTGCACCTAGTTAGCAGTAGTGATGAGGCTTGGCATGGTGCGGACTCAGTTCGCCTGAGTTAGCCCAAGCCCACTCAAAACTGTGACTGCCTTCCCTGCCTCCCGACCCAATTAATCAGCTATATGTCACAAAGGGGTGGGGAATATCCTGATGCAACTTTCACCACGGATTGGGTCGGGACGAAGGGGTGGAGGTCAGAGTTTTAAGCGGCCTTGGTCAAACTCAAGTGAACTGAGTTTGCGCCAAGCCTAGCTTCATCGGCAGTAACTGAGCATGAAAAACAGGCTCATAAACCAGTAGATAAGCAGGGGAGGTTGGAGGGGGCAGTCCTACCCTTTAGGTGTATGTACAGCCAAAACTTTTATTTCCAATTTTTGGATTGTGGTAGTGAAGGGTCTAAACCCTTAAGAATTTCTTTTTTTTGATGCCCGTGTCCTGTAGGGGAAGTTCCCTTCACTTGCTGTCCTGGAGATGCAACAGGAAACGAGAAGAAATCTACATAGTGAGGAGAGTTCCCTTCTTGGACACTTGTCACCAGAATAGGTGTTTCCCCTCGAAGATTTACCCTCACTTGCTGTTCTGGTGGAAATTCTGGATTTCCCCTCACTTTCTATCTTGTTACAAGGGTCACTAGGACAAATTGATGGGGTTAGTCTACCTAGTAGAGACACATACAGCAATAAAATCTTGACAGGGATCCAATACCTCCCTACACTATTCAAAACTAAAAAAGAAAAGTTCTGGTTATAAGTACACTTTATAATGTATGAATAGTATTTTTTTTTGTTTTGGGTAGAGTACAGAAGGATTAAAACCCCTGTTAGGTTATATTTTGCTGTCTGGATACCCAAATTTCCATTTGCTTCCAGTTTCAGAGATGCAACAGGAAGTAAGAGAAAATCTCCAAAGGGAGGGGAATTCCCCTCTTTTGTCTCTGGAACGGGTGTCCTCATTGGAGGATCACCCCTCACCTCTTGTTCTGGTTATGGTGTTCACATATTGGATTGTTCTATGTTTCCAGGGTATCGGGGTGCTGTTTGCTTTCCTCTGGAAAGGAGAGATGATGACACATCCTCGTGGTGCGGTGTGTATAAATTATTTTTTTTTCCTGGAGTTTGGTTCTTGGTGTTGCCCCTGAAAACCCTGCCACCATAGACACTTGTCCTTGAGTGCCATTATGGTAATGACAGCCTTGGCGCTAATGCCAGTTTGTCAGAAGCCAATCCAATTAACATGCCAACCAGGTTGGGAGTAGAAACTAGAGCATTTGGTTGAAGTCTGCACCAGCAAACATTACTATGCCATATGCTTCTGGTGGCAACTGAGCTCAGAATTCCAGCGCAGCATGAGAGTTATTTTTAAACCGCGCTAAGTGTAATTACAGCAATAGAACTAAGGATGGACTAAAGAAAAAAAAAAAGATTTACAATACGCAGTGGCAGTTATAGCTGTATGACATTTTTCTCATTGCAGTTATTACACAGCCCCTTTTACAGTCCCCTTAAATCTACTGCAAGTCAGCGGCTACACTCACACAGAATAGATGACCAGTATGTGATTCTACTGACAAATGGGACAAAAAGAGCAAATTGTATGAAATTATATAGTGCAGAGGTGTGCAATTAATTTACCCAATGCATATAATAGAAATGGCAATTCAATGTTCAGGGTACCTACAGAGCTTTGTACTGACAGATGTATTAAATGGAAACGCTCCTTTAGAGGAACACATAAAGGCCATTACAAATATTTCACAATAAATACCACGTATTTCTCATAACAGAACCGGAGAATTAAAAATATACCACAATAAATATCATGTATGTATCATAACAGAACCGGAGAATTACAAATATACCACAATAAGGCTGGGCTCACACCTGGGCGTTTTTCAGCGCTGATCGAAGCGCTGAAAAACGCTCAAGAAGTAAAATCCTATTAATCTCTATGGGCATGGTTCCCACCTGGGCGTATTTCAGCCCGTTTTGTCGCGCTAAAAAACGCCCTGCGCGCGAAAAAGTACTTGAGCTTCTTTTTTGCGCCTGGGGGCAGATTTCAGCACGTATCCATTGGTATTCCCGAGTGTGGCTCGGGGTTAATTTTCTGTACCAAAGCGGTAACCCCCGAGCCACGCTCGGGAATACAGCGTAGGTCTTACCTTGTTCGCGATCCCCACTGTGTCCTCCAGCCGCTGCCGGCATCCGGGTTACGTCCCTTGCGAGTGTCCGCGTCGAATGCGCGTTTCATTGGACAAAAAAACGAGCTTCAAACGCAAGGGCAAAAACGCACATAAAACGCGCCTATTAGGAACGCCCAGGTGTGAACCCAGCCTAAGTGCCATGTACTTATCATAACAGAACTGAAGATGTAAAAATATACCACAATAAATATAATGTATGTATCGTAACAGAACAGACAATCGTAACAGAACAGACAATTAAAAATATTCCATGATAAATGCCATCTATGTATCGTAACAGAACCGGACAAATACCATTTATATATCATGACAGAGCCGGACAAATTAAATATTCCATTATAAACACCTTTGTATATATCATAACAGATAACTGTACACTATAAAATATTCCAGAATAAATACCATACATATAATATAGTAGAGCCAGACAATAAAAAATATTAAACAATAAATGCAATGGGGGGAATTTATCAAAACTGGAGCAGACAAAATCTGGAGCAGCTGTGCATGGCAACCAATCATCTTCTCTCTTCAGTTCGTTCAGTTAAGGCCCCATTCACACAGGAATCGTCCCGCACGTACAGCTCCATGCTGCGTGCGGGGCCGTACCAAGTAGCTGCCGGGAAGGACAGGTGCTGCGTGTGATTAGAACGCAGCCCCCGTCCTTCTCTATGGGGCTACGCGGCCGTACGCCCCCCTACGCTCACCTCATTTGCAGGTCCGTCTCGATGTCGAGATCCGCCCAGCTGCGTGAGTGACAGCTGGCTCTGCGTATCTAGAGGCAGAGCCAGCTGTACCCGCCCCCTCCCCCGTCCGTTCCGCCAGTCAGCGCTGGCGGATCGGAGCGGGGAGGGGGGAATCCAGCCCCTCCCCTGTCACGGCAGAGAGCCGTGACAGGATCGAGAGGTGAGTGAACGCCGGTATGTGTTCGCTCACCTCCCGATCTACTGAGCCGACCTGTGACAGTCTCATTGTCACAGGTCGGCTAGAACTATGAGGTGAGTGGAAATCACTCATCTCATAGTTCTCCTTTAAAAAGTGTTAGCTGGAGTTCAGCTTTAATTTATGAATCAGGTTCTTATACATTAGCTAGGGCATCTACCACTACCCTCCTCACAGGGTGACAATGCTGCTGTCCATGGGTGGCTCCATTTAGTGGGACCACCCTAAGGCCCCTATTCAATATACAAGCACATATGTATTTCTAGTTATTGATCATAGATCCCCTTTAAGTGAACTTATCCTTTTATAGAACCTTACTCCCGGCAGAGCTTATTGTAGGTAATGACACATAAACTAATCCCAGTGATCTCTAAGCGTGTGGCTAATTTATAACAAAGCTACGTGAGCTCTGGATGACAAACAACATCATCGTACAGCAGCCAAGAGAAACATAGAATAGAATAAAGGGAGATTTATTTGTACTTACCTGGAGTTCCTCGCCCATAGTACAGCGCAGACAGCAGTAATCCATAGCAATCTGATTTCTGCTTACTGTAGCAAATGAGGAAATGTATGAAATCTGACGGATTGACATATGAGTTGTGACCTTTGTACATATGAGCTGCACTTTGTATCACTCACTTGTTTACATTCCCACAGCTGCTGCCTCTACATCCAACAATATGGGACTTGGCATGGGGATATGATTGGACACATGACACCTTAACCGCTTCAGTACCGGCGTACATAGATAAACGTCTGATACTGCAGTGGCTAATGCTAAGATCTCGGTGCTGTTGTCTTCACCCGTCTCCTGGCTTTCACCTACAAGTGAATGGGCAGCTGTAGAGCCTCTCGATCGCTTGCATGGTGCTTATAAGCATGCCACCCCCCTCTCTGCCACCGCTGCCAGGTATGGTTACCTTTTTCCTCTAGCAACGCGGGGGCATATTTTTGGGAGAATGATTGGTAGCTTATTTATATGTAAATAGCGTCACCCATTCATATGTAACTATCACAGTTGAGACTATTTTCAGTGCGGGGCCAGTAGCCTCTATCTTAATTTTGGTTGCCCCTGTCTGCCTGACATCTTGTGTCCGGGTTTCTGCTACCATGAAACCCGGACACAGCATTCAAAGCCCGGACTGTCCAGGTGAATCCTGGACAGGTGGCAACCCTACTGCCAGCTACCCCGTGCTGCGCCGTCCCTTTTGTGGGCCCAGGAACAGCATGGCGGGTGTGTGTGGGTGGACCAGCATGGAAGCGGGTGAAGCATGATCTGTGCTTCATCAGCTTCTGTGGGGTCCAAAGGTGACATTTTCGGTCTAATAAACCCCTGATGTCTCCATAAAGAGGACCTATCACTTCCTCTGTGGTACCACATAGGGGCCTTCTTATGGAGCACAGCTTTTTGTGCCCGTGTGAATGAGCCATAAAGGAAAAAAAGACGAGTAATGAAGAGTTGAGCATTGCATCTATGGAGGAGCAGTAGTGTCATCCTAGGAGAGGAAGGGCATTCGGACCACAGAACCCCTCCCCCTCTCCTCTTCTGCATAACATTAGTGAAGCTGTACTGCAATCTAATAGGAGAACTGGGCAGGTCTAATAGTGTAGACAGATTGTGCAGGAAGTTACGAGCTCACTGGATTTATGGCAGTATCATTTGGTATGCTTGCAGTTATTAGGCAGATATGCTTTCAATTGTATATTTAAAACTAAAATAAGATATAATCTGAATACAAGAGTCCTGTGTATTGTTCCTGGAATCTTGGTGAGCTTTGTGTATTTCTTCCAGATCTGTGCAGCAATCCAGTGTAAAACCTGGAGCTTCCTGTAATAAAGACCGCTCACTGCTCTCTCTCCTTGTGCAGGGTGACTGGTCTTGTCTCTGCCCCCTCCTGTAATAAAGACCGCTCAATGCTGCTCTCTCCTTGTACAGTGTGACTGGTCTTGTTTTCGCCCCCTCCTGTAATAAAGACCGGTCACTGTTGCTCTCTCTCCTTGTACAGGGTGACTGGTCTTGTCTCTGCCCCTACCTGTAATAAAGACCGCTCACTGCTGCTCTCTCCTTGTGCAGGGTGACTGGTCTTATCTCTGCCCTCTCCTGTAATAAAGACCGGTCACTGTTGCTCTCTCTCCTTGTACAGTGTGACTGGTCTTGTCTCTGCCCCCTCCTGTAATAAAGACCGGTCACTGTTGCTCTCTTTATGAATCAGGTTCTTATACATTAGCTAGGGCATCTACCACTACCCTCCTCACAGGGTGACAATGCTGCTGTCCATGGGTGGCTCCATTTAGTGGGACCACCCTAAGGCCCCTATTCAATATACAAGCACATATGTATTTCTAGTTATTGATCATAGATCCCCTTTAAGTGAACTTATCCTTTTATAGAACCTTACTCCCGGCAGAGCTTATTGTAGGTAATGACACATAAACTAATCCCAGTGATCTCTAAGCGTGTGGCTAATTTATAACAAAGCTACGTGAGCTCTGGATGACAAACAACATCATCGTACAGCAGCCAAGAGAAACATAGAATAGAATAAAGGGAGATTTATTTGTACTTACCTGGAGTTCCTCGCCCATAGTACAGCGCAGACAGCAGTAATCCATAGCAATCTGATTTCTGCTTACTGTAGCAAATGAGGAAATGTATGAAATCTGACGGATTGACATATGAGTTGTGACCTTTGTACATATGAGCTGCACTTTGTATCACTCACTTGTTTACATTCCCACAGCTGCTGCCTCTACATCCAACAATATGGGACTTGGCATGGGGATATGATTGGACACATGACACCTTAACCGCTTCAGTACCGGCGTACATAGATAAACGTCTGATACTGCAGTGGCTAATGCTAAGATCTCGGTGCTGTTGTCTTCACCCGTCTCCTGGCTTTCACCTACAAGTGAATGGGCAGCTGTAGAGCCTCTCGATCGCTTGCATGGTGCTTATAAGCATGCCACCCCCCTCTCTGCCACCGCTGCCAGGTATGGTTACCTTTTTCCTCTAGCAACGCGGGGGCATATTTTTGGGAGAATGATTGGTAGCTTATTTATATGTAAATAGCGTCACCCATTCATATGTAACTATCACAGTTGAGACTATTTTCAGTGCGGGGCCAGTAGCCTCTATCTTAATTTTGGTTGCCCCTGTCTGCCTGACATCTTGTGTCCGGGTTTCTGCTACCATGAAACCCGGACACAGCATTCAAAGCCCGGACTGTCCAGGTGAATCCTGGACAGGTGGCAACCCTACTGCCAGCTACCCCGTGCTGCGCCGTCCCTTTTGTGGGCCCAGGAACAGCATGGCGGGTGTGTGTGGGTGGACCAGCATGGAAGCGGGTGAAGCATGATCTGTGCTTCATCAGCTTCTGTGGGGTCCAAAGGTGACATTTTCGGTCTAATAAACCCCTGATGTCTCCATAAAGAGGACCTATCACTTCCTCTGTGGTACCACATAGGGGCCTTCTTATGGAGCACAGCTTTTTGTGCCCGTGTGAATGAGCCATAAAGGAAAAAAAGACGAGTAATGAAGAGTTGAGCATTGCATCTATGGAGGAGCAGTAGTGTCATCCTAGGAGAGGAAGGGCATTCGGACCACAGAACCCCTCCCCCTCTCCTCTTCTGCATAACATTAGTGAAGCTGTACTGCAATCTAATAGGAGAACTGGGCAGGTCTAATAGTGTAGACAGATTGTGCAGGAAGTTACGAGCTCACTGGATTTATGGCAGTATCATTTGGTATGCTTGCAGTTATTAGGCAGATATGCTTTCAATTGTATATTTAAAACTAAAATAAGATATAATCTGAATACAAGAGTCCTGTGTATTGTTCCTGGAATCTTGGTGAGCTTTGTGTATTTCTTCCAGATCTGTGCAGCAATCCAGTGTAAAACCTGGAGCTTCCTGTAATAAAGACCGCTCACTGCTCTCTCTCCTTGTGCAGGGTGACTGGTCTTGTCTCTGCCCCCTCCTGTAATAAAGACCGCTCAATGCTGCTCTCTCCTTGTACAGTGTGACTGGTCTTGTTTTCGCCCCCTCCTGTAATAAAGACCGGTCACTGTTGCTCTCTCTCCTTGTACAGGGTGACTGGTCTTGTCTCTGCCCCTACCTGTAATAAAGACCGCTCACTGCTGCTCTCTCCTTGTGCAGGGTGACTGGTCTTGTCTCTGCCCCTACCTGTAATAAAGACCGCTCACTGCTGCTCTCTCCTTGTGCAGGGTGACTGGTCTTATCTCTGCCCTCTCCTGTAATAAAGACCGGTCACTGTTGCTCTCTCTCCTTGTACAGTGTGACTGGTCTTGTCTCTGCCCCCTCCTGTAATAAAGACCGGTCACTGTTGCTCTCTCTCCTTGTACAGTGTGACTGGTCTTGTCTCTGCCCCCTCCTGTAATAAAGACCGGTCACTGTTGCTCTCTCTCCTTGTACAGGGTGACTGTTCTTGTCTCTGCCCCTACCTGTAATAAAGACCGCTCACTGCTGCTCTCTCCTTGTGCAGGGTGACTGGTCTTATCTCTGCCCTCTCCAATACTTTTCTACAAGCAGCCTGTGGTGGAGGAGCCTGCTGGGCCCATTGGCTATTTACAAGCCAATATCTGGATTTGCCAAGGCATTTGGTATACTGGAAATGGATTTAGATCATTTGCGGCTATTGAGGAATATAGTTAAATGAAAGATTTTTTAGCCAAACTCTAAAAGTGAGCAAATAAGAGAAGTGTATTATTAGGGTTTACATCCCCTCTAAAACCCCATATGCAGGAAGAACCCGAATACAAAGGAGGCTTGTTTTGCTTTTATCTCTTATGCTCTAGAAAAATGGAAGAAGTGTGTTCTCATTTCCTTTTCTGCTTTTAATAAATAGCCCCCTTGCCTGGGCATTATCAGCGGGCATTTTTTGTTTTGTAGCTCCAGAGCAGTTCAGGCCTAGTCTATGGAAGTGAAGAAACTGGACCTGTTGCCCATAGCAACCAGAGACCTTTTCCATCCTCCTGAGTACAGTTGCCAAGGGCATTAGCTGCTCTTGTGGCTGAGTCTCCCCTGTGGCAGTTTCACATAGATCTCTGTAGAAGTCAGGTCTGGTCCGGCTCTTCTTATAAAGCCATGCCTGGGTGGGTGGACGTGTGTATTGATGATGTGCAGTCATCCACTACCTGAAGAACGGTCAGCGCTGACTGATTGGAATGAGCATCAGAGAAAACACTCCCCCGGCGATGGCAGCTTCCGGGGATTTTATTTTTGGTTCACAAATAAAGAATTTGATTTATTTTTTCTGTCAAACGCTGCAGGATGCGGCTGTCCTGGATGAGTCTATTTATACCGCCAGTTCTTTATGAGTTCCGCGTCTCGCTTTACCCGCCGATGTACAGACCCCTCGTGAGCGAATTTATAGAGCAGGATCTGTATTGTGTCATCTGTGTACAGCGAGATACGCTTTATTTACAGCCTGACCTGAGCTTTATATATATATATATATACCCTGAGAAAGTCTAAAACCAGACTGGGAGCAATGTGAAAACTATAATAAATCTCCCCAAAATGAGAGAGAGAGAGAGAGAGAGAGAGAGAGAGAGAGAGAGAGAGAGAGAGATATATGCAAAGAGGCTGTTCTTTGTGGGAGAAGTTT